>NC_055694.1:33232531-33467531 GCF_017639745.1 Melanotaenia boesemani | reverse complement strand
TGGTGATGTTCTATTCTATTCTATTCTACAGTCATTTGGCAGCTCCAAAGCGACTTACATTTGAGAGTAAGAACAACACAAGCATGAATTCAAACAAGATGGGACGTCATAATTAAGTGATAGTCAGACGGAGTTTGGTAGATGGTTCCACCACGGGGGAACAACAGAGGAGAAGAGTCTAGCTACTGATTTTGCACCACGTTGTGGTGGGAGCACTAGACGTCTTTCACTGGCAGAGTGTAACTGTGGAGAGGGAGTGTAGCTCTGGATTAAGGAGTGGAGGTAGACCGGAGCCGTTTGGGTTATTGTTTTGTAAACCAGAAGCAGAGCTTTGAATCTGATGTGGGATGTGGGAGTCATGTCCTCTGGTGCTGGTCCACTGGGCTTTATTAAGTCCAGAGTCCACGCAGCGTCTACCAGGAGGTTTTAGAGCTCTTCATGCTTCCTTCAGCAGAAAAGCTTGTTGGAGATGCTGCCTTTATTCTCCAGCAGGACTTGGCACCTGCACACACTGCCACAAGAACCAGAACCTGGTTCAAAGACCAAGGATTCTCCAGACCTGAACCCTGTAAAAAATCTATGGAGCATTGCCAAGAAGAAGATGAGACACATGAGACCGAGCGATGCAGAAGAGCTGAAGGCTTGAAGCATCCTGGTCTTCATTTCACCCCAGCAGGACCGCAGGCTGATCACATCCATGCCACGCCGCATGGAGGCCGGAATCCTGCAGAAGGGCTCCGACCACGGGGTTACATTCCCGTCACTCAACAGCGACAATAAAGGTTAACAAAAAAAACAAAAACAAAAACAAAAAAAAAACAGCAAAATCCTGGAGGGATGGTTCATTGAACCATCAGTGTTCTAACCGGTGAGGGTTTAAATTATACTACAGTAACAGTTTAGTTATTAAGCGTAAGAAATCTGATTTGTGGAACACGTCTGGGTCGCAGCATAATTAAAATCTGCTGAATTTCATTTCAGATAAAGTTCAGTGGAAAATCTGAATATTTGGTCTTAAAAAGAGCATAAATTTCAGATTAAACTCTTTTCCACCATTTTTTCTTCTTCATTTGGCTCAGATTTGGTCAATAAAACATCACTGAGCAGATATTGTAGAGTGCGGATAACACGACCGGGTGACTGTCAGTACTTACCTTGCTGCCAGGTTTATCGGTGGGTTTCCCAGCAGGAGGAAGGGCTGCGATGGTGAAGCTGTCTGGGTCCTCTCTGTCTCGGATCTTGGACTCCTTCATCAGGCTGTCCAGCTTCTTCTTGGCCATGTTCTCCACCTGCTTCCTGTTGGCCGATGTCTGCAGGATGAGGAAGAGCACATCACTTACGATGCAGCAGAGTCACTGACGGACATCTAAGACATGTTTCATAAAAACTGAAGATCTTTAGATGCAAACAGGAAGTTAGATGTCGGTCCTATTTGAAACTGTATGTAAGAGAAAGAGTCCTTTAGAAAAGTTTTCTTTACGTGTTGGGTTAAATATTTAAATACAAGGTGTCAAAAAACTATAAACTATGTGATAACAAAATACTTAGCCATTGAGTAAGATATTCTAGAACAGCCTGTCAAATTCTACACTTCATTTTTTGTCGTTGAGTTGACCAATCAGATTCAGCCTTTGAGGGGCAGAGCAGCTGTTCAGACTTTTTTTTTTTTTTTAACATGTAAAATAGTTTTTTTTTTTTTTAAAAAACCTGAAGTCTCTAGTGTCACTTCAGCTCAAACATCAGGGACTCTTGTACACCAAGAATGTTGTTAAAAGTCACAAAAACACATCTGGGAAAGCCTGTCCTGCTCTTACACGGATAGATGCAGCCGGGATGTACGTGGTGAGCTGAAATGAAGCAATCCAACGTGTTACATAAGGTATGACTGTAAAACTGTACAGGCTGATAAACCTTTCCAGATGTGAGAGCATATCACTTACACTGTTTTCATATTTGCACCTCCACACTGAAGAGTGACTCAGAACACATTATGGCTAAAAATCCCTCTAAATGCCAAATAAGATTTGTGCAGATTTAAGACTTGGTTCAGTAAACTGTATTAGGGTCATACAGCTTTGTTTACAGTGCAGGTGAAAGCAAAGCAAAAAGGTGCTGGACCTGACAGGAGCTGTTAGGTCCAAAATACTCAAACATGGGAGAACATGCATGTTTTAATAATCTCAGCTGAACCTTAAAGCTTTGAGGCTCTCTGAGAAGATCATGCAGGTCTGACCAGACAGAAAAACGCGTCATGCAGGAAGCCACAGGACTCAGACTGAAATAAGGAGAAAAGATGGAGGGTCGTGTTACAGGAAGAAGCAGGTCCCAGCGTGGATGATGAGCGTGTACGACCACAGCAGGCGATGATGGAAGTCATTGTGCATGGATCTGGTGTGTATCCTGCGTGAATGTTCACTTGTGTAATGAATACAAGCTTAGCTGATGATTCAGAGCTGCCCGAGGACACAAAGTCAGTCCTGATTGGTCCGTCACTTTCCCGCTCAAACTTCTGCACATTTTAATACTCTGTGTCAACAAATAAAGCTATACATTTACTTTCTATTCTAAAACAGCTGAACATGGACAGTCTTCCACAGAGAGCTGAGATCTTCTACTAATCCAAACTGGTATTTTTAGAGATGTTTGACCACCATAAACACCAGGATAAAGATATTTAGAAACTCTGGTTGAAACTTGAGCTGCCTCGTGTTAAACAGCTGTAATAAGATCAGCTGTGACAGAAGTATAAGACCGAACCGTTGGTCCGGTAGGACGGCAGGAACATACACATTTCTTCTATTTAAAGCCTTCTCATCAACGGCAGAGTGCAGACAGACGCCAGGATAAGCCAGCAGGTCAGTTTCTGCTGGTCAGCCTCAGAGCTGCACAGTAAACGTTGCACCTCTTCGCCTTCCTGCAGTCTGTTAAACAGCTTTTCTCTTTCAGCCTTCCTCGTGTTCGCTTTCATTCAGATCCTCCCTGGTGTTCAGAAGACGGACCTGCTGATCAACCCCTAACAAGTTATTAAAGATTCAGGTCTTGAAAATGTGCGGACTCCCTGCAGGGATTAACTTCATGAATTTAAAACAGCTTATTTCCTCCCTGGCGGCTCAGACTTGGATCTGTGAGGATGAAGGTGAACCAATGAAAGGACCTGGTGTTGCACATGCTCGGTTCAGCCAGACGATGGCAGAGTGGATTCATGGATCACTTCAACCAGCACGGTAACGACAAGCATGAAGATTGTGGTCCAGAAAAATCTCAACCTCTCATCTGATGATGTCCCAGATTAAGCAGAATTTTACGAGCAGAAGTGATGAAATATTCCTGGAAGGAGAATCTTATGCTGCATGTTATAATTCATGTTTTACCCTGTGATTTCTTTCCCCTTCGTTTTTCTCCTCCACTCTGAGAATAACTACTTTTTACTATCATTTCATTATCTACTGACTTATTCAGTTAGTCAGTAACTAAAGGGGGTATTTTATGAGGGAAAGATCTTTTTTCCTTAAGATCAAATATTTGTGTCTGAAGTGGCTTCTAACTCAAATAAAAATAAGCCCCGGGCTTTGGGGCGTCGGGTCTCCCCCCGCTCCTGGGGGTGGGGGGTCTGCCGCTGCTGGGGGGGGCTGGGCCCATCCGGATGTGCCGTGCCGGGGGTTGGTCCGTGCCCTGGTGCTTGGTCGCAGCCCCGGAACCTGGGTGGGGGTGTGTTTGTGTGTGGGTGTGTGTGTGTGTGTGTCTGTGGGTATGCTGGTGTGTGGGTGGGTGTAGAGGGACGTGTGTGCCGTATGTGTGTGTGGGTGTGTATGAAGGTCTGGGTGTGTGCGTGTATGTGTGTGTGTGAGTAGTGTGCGGGTGTGTGTGTGGAGGTCTATGTGGGATGTGGGTGTGTGTGAAGGTATGTATATATGAGTGTGTGCACGTGGAGGTCGAGGTGTGTGTGGAGGAGTGAAGGAGTGGGTGGAGGCGTGAGTATGTATGGAGGTGCTTGTGTGTATATGCAGGTATGTATGTGAGTGTGTGTGTAGTGGTGTATGTGTATGGAGGGGTATGAGAGTGTGTGTGTATGTGGGCACCGGTGTGTGTGTTTATAGGTATGTGCGTGACGTGTGTGTGTGGAGGTATGTGCACGTATTGAGGTGTTGGTATATAGAGGTGTGTGAGAGTGTGTGTGAGTGGCTGGGGAGAAAAAAAAAAAAAAAAAAAAAAAGGAGTGTGTGCGTTTGCAGGGGGTTAGGACGTGTCCTCTGGGGGGCGCCCTGGCTGGGTGTTGGGGGCGGGGGCCTGGGGTTCCCTTCCTTCGCCTCGCCCCCCTCCCACTCAGAAAGAGGAAAGTGGCCCCTTGGGCTGGTGGCTGGCCCCTGGGGGGGTTCGTGGCGTGCCTGGGTTGGGGTGCCTGCTCTGGGCCTGTGACGCCCTTCGGGGCCGGCGGGGGACGGGGGCGCCCTAAGCCACTGGCGGGTCGTCTTCCAGGGGGGAGGCTTACCCCCCTCTGGACCTACATCTCCTGACCCCTCCCCTCCCCACTCTTCACTACATACACAGGTAGGGCCGTGGGAGGTGTGCTTGTTGCGCTGGGCGGGGCAGGGGGGTCATCATAGTGGCCCCGTTGCTTCGCCGAGCGGCAGCATGCCTCCCAGCTTTTAATTCCACTTAGTCACTGAGCACAAATAACATTTGCAACATACAAACACGTTTTGGGGGGTGGAACATGCAAGGTCAGGTGGGTGGGACTGCTCAGGTGGCCCCACCCCCTCCTCAATGCAGTTACTGCCCCCCAATTTTAACCCTCTTTTTTTTAATTGCAAACAGCACATAATATATTCCCTCACTAGTGGGGGAGGGAGGGGCGATGGGGTCTTCAAGCGCCCCTGTCTCCATGGATGGCCCGGGGGCGGGGCGGGCCGGGTGGCCTGTCGCGTTGGCCCGGGGCGTGGGCGGGCTGTCCCGGGGAGTTTGGCTGCTGGCCCTGGGGGGAAGGTGCTGTTTTGGGGGTGGGGAGTGGGGGACTGGGGCGGGGTGGGGGGGGTGGGGGCCTGGCTCGTGTCTCCTCGCCTCCTGGCTGGGGCTGTCCCCCCGCGGCGTGGGGTGGCGGGAGGATGGTGGTGGGGGGATGGTGTTTGTGTGTGGGAGGGTGGGGTGTGTGGAGGTGGATGTGTGGTGTGTGGGAGGGGGGGTGGTGTGGGTGTGGGAGGATGAATGGTGGAGGGATGATGTATGTGGGGGAGGATGGGGTATGTGTGGGAGAATGTATGGTGCAGGGATGGGGAGTGTGTGGGAGGATGGATGGTGGAAGAATGGTGTGTGTGCAGGAGGATGGATGGTGTATGGGAGGGAGGATGGTGTGTGTGTGGGGGAGTGGTGTATGTTTGGGAGAGTGGGTGATGGAGGGGTGGTGTGTGTGTGTGTGGGAGGATGGGGTACGTGAAGGTGGATGTTTGGTGTAGGAGAGGGAGGACGGTGTATGTGTAGGAGAATGATGTATGTGTGGGAGGATGGGTAGTGGAAGGATGGTGTGTGTGTGTGTGTGTGGGAGGTGTGAAGGTGGAGGATGGTGTATGTGTGGGAGGATGAGTGGTGGAGGGATGATGTGTGTGTGGGAGGTTGGGGTAGGTGTGGGAGAGTGTATGGTGGAAGGATGGTGAGTGTGTGGGAGGATGGATGGTGGAAGGATGGTGTGTGTGTGGAAGGATGGATGGTGGAAGGATGGTGTGTGTGTGTGGGAGGATGAATGGAGGAGTGGAAGGAGAGTGTGTGTGTTTGTGTGTGTTGGTCTGGGGGGGGGGGGCAGGACTGGTTCTCGGGGTGTGCGGCTGGGCGCTGGGGTGTGGGGCTGGCCTCTGGCGGTGGCCGTCTGGGCGGGCCGGGTCCCCCCGGGTGGCGTGCTGGCCCTTGGCCTGTGGGGGTGGGGGGTGTCCCTGCGCTCCTGGGCCCGGGCCCTCTGCCCCGTCTGTCCCGGGCGGCCGGTGCCCGGGGGGGTCGGGGACTGCTGGCCTCGGCCTGCCGGGGCCGGTGCCCTGTGTCCGCGGGGCGGCTCCTGCTGGGGTCTCCTGCTGCTGCCTTCCTGGGCGGGCGAGTGGTCGTCTCTGTGGACCGGTCGGGATCTGTAGCCTACGGGGGGGCTGGTGGCCTGGGTCTCGGGACCGCTGGCCTGACTCTGGCCTCTGTTCAAGTGAGGTGGCATCTGCATGATCACTCTGCATGGTCACTCCTTCCTGAACGTCTCCACACAGTCTTTGCGTCGCCATGTGGCCGAGTTCTCCAGCACATCCACACAGGTTTCTCTGCGCGTGTTCTTGAATACAGCAGTTTCACTTATATCTATTATCATATTTTTTTTTCTTTTTTTTTTATTATTTCTGTTCTTATTATTATTATTACTCTTACTCTTATTATTATTACTACTACTATTATTATTATTACTATTATTGTGATTATTATTATTGTTACTATTATCAACTAGTTGTGTAATGACCTACTGGCCAGGATGATCTTAGCTATATATGTTGCAAGTAGTATGGATTACATGGTTTTCTGTATAATGTTTTAAGTCCCCACCCGCACTCCCCACACCCTTTCTGTCCCTCTCTCTCTCTCTCTCTCTGTCCCCTCCGGTCGAGTCCAGCATTAAGAGTCTGATTTAATAAAGTTTTTCATGTCATCAAGAGGGACTTTATACATGTAGTATAAATCCCTGCTTGATAGAGTGAAATTGCCCAGCACCAGACAGCAGCCAGACAATCATTCTGTTTGCAACGATGCTGGACAAGACAGGTAAAAAAAAAAAAAAAAAAAAAAAAAAAAAATAAATAAATAAATAAAATAAAAAATATTTTAGGCCTTGTTCAGAGTACACTTCAAATTTCTGAGGTCCGTTCTGAAAGTTCTTCATCTTTTCTTATTTCCATCCAACTTCTAATTCAAACGATGCTGCATTCGCTGTACCTCAGAAATGAGAAGGCTAGGCTCCCAATTTTGTTTGTTTTATTTCTCTTAATCTCCTCTGTAGTTATAAAGTTCTTACTCTCAAATGTAAGTCGCTTTGGATAAAAGCGTCTGACTGTAGAATAAAGTTGACTTTATAACTACCAGTATTTTAAAGCTTTATTTCCCCCCAAAAAATCTGACACACCTGCTGTTCTTTCATTTATTTCCACAGAAATTCTGATTTTCAACGTATCATAAATACACTATCAGTACATGACTTCTTACAGCCGTAACAACCCGCTCAAACCTCAAGAATCAGAGAAACGGGGCGACCGGGGCACAGTGCTGCCCGTTAACAACCCGAGAGACGACTAACAGAGATCAGAAGCTACCAGCCGTCTAAACACAAGGAAAATGTCCGTTTCTGTAAATAAAACTCACAGTTAAGTATTTTTGGTGAGTGGTTTGAGCTTCTGGGTTATTTACTGGATGCTCTCTTGTTTTTAAGTTCAGGACTACAGTCGGCAGACATTTGGACCTTAAGCTGGTTTGCTCAGCGCATTTGTTCTGCAGAGTGAAAAAAAAACACTCAAGCCGCCAATTTGACTTTAACATCCAACAGAACTGTCTCCATTCAGCATCAATAATAAGAAAACTAACTACAGCAGTTTTCTTCAAAAATCTTTCTTCAAACAACAAACATTTATTCCCAGTTTTCTGTTGCTCTGCACATTTGGTTCCCGGTGAAAATCCCTACAAAACTTTCACAGGCAGGGTGAGAAAATACGACATGACGAGGTGAGATGTCAGAGGAGACCGAAGATGAGCTTTTATACAGTACCTTCCACTTTTGATCGAAGCAAGCAACAGTCGGAAAAGAAGGACAAACAGGAAGAGAGAAGATCAAGAAATGAGAACAAATAGCTGCAGAGAGAAGCAGCAGCAGCAAACATGGACGGATACAACCACGAGCTCAAAGCCTGGAGGAAACCAGACGGTACGTACGTCTCCATTCATCAGCTTGCAGTCGTCCTCCATCTCATCAGCGCTGTCTTCATCAGAAACATCTCCCTCCTCCGCGTTCTCATCGATGTTGGGAGGAAGTTTCTTCCCCTGTCAGAGAGAAGAGTAAGTTTCACATTAGTAATGGTGCACATCGGTGATCCCCGTCAGGCTCACGTTACTGCTGCCATCACCAAACCTCAGCTGAGGCCACACACAGGGCTGCTCGAGCATGCCGCGTATGGGCCAGGAACGTTGTCTTCCCCTTTGGTGTTAATAAAGCTTCATTAACCTCACTCCTGCTCCCTGCACTGCTGCTGCTCTCCCACCTCCAGGAGGGAAAACAACCCAAAGCAAAAGACATTCAAGTCACTTGTTCATAACCATTTAGGTTTCCACTGTGCTGACCAGACTGGGAGGGATGCAGGACCTCTGCTGGTCTGCAGGGCGCGCTCACGTCCGCTCACAGGAGCAGCAGCATCATCTCCCCTCTTCAGCATCCAGGACACGGAGAGAAATTTGTTTCACACTGGTTGCAACCAACAAGTGGTTCTAACCACGTGTAAAATAACTTTATACATACACACATCACAAACTGCATGAACAGACTTTTACCCCCGACCTCACAGATGGTCAGTTTGTGTACAAACAGCTTCCTGTACATACAAATTATTAAATATGTGCATGGATGGCCTGACGTGCACAGATCAGCTTGTAGAGTGTTGAGACCCCTTCGACACCTCGGGCCTCCTCACAGTTCCACAAACACAAGGTGTGTTTCAGTGTTGTTAAAAAGATGGGTCATCTGGATTTGAACCAGATTCAAGTGTTATTTTCCTTTGTGGTTATTTCAGTGTGGGTGGGATATTTCTGTAGCAGTGTGTGGTATGTCCTAAAACCGGGATAATTAACATTAACAGAAAGCACATGGCTGTTATAGCATACATGTGTCCATCTCTTACAAACTAGGTGGGATCAAAGAAAATTACACTCCAACCTGATGGAAATCCAGATGACCCAGCTTTCCACCAGCACTTAAACACATCATGTATGTGTGGATCTGTGAGGAGTCTGGAGGTGTGAAAGGAGTCTCAAAACTCCACATGCATCTGATGTGCAGGTAATGCATCTGCAAACATTTAAAAATTTGGATGCAGAGGAAAGTTTTCCAAGATGAAAATAATATTTGTGCGGTTAACAAGAACTACTGAACATAGCTGACACCGTTAGTTGTGTCACACACACATGGAACCGATTTAAAGCCAATTTCTCTCCGTGCTTTTAGGTCTGAGCAACACAACCAAAATATTTCATGTCTATTTCCAGACAGAACGGCCGTATCCAGCACACATTTATTTTCTGTTAATATTTACTATTGTAAAACTTTATAGTATAAACCCAGACTCAGCCGTTGCTTTGAATTCCTAATAAAGTTTTCTTTGTCCCATTTTCCTGTTTGTTACCAGACAACACATCGAGTCAGAAAAAGCATCTGAAATAACATCAGTTAAGATGTTAATTCTGTAGTCACTGGTTTTACAAATGCATGAGGTCTGAAAATTCAGCCTCCACAAAGCTGTAACGGTCAGGGAAACAGTGGACGCTGGGCTGCAGGTGAGCAGAAATGCACATCCCAACAGTTTTTAATCACCGAGTTCAGTCCTACTGACGTTCAAATCTACAGTCTTCCACTTCGTTTCAGTTTATCTGCTGTTTGTAGATCCATCAATAATTAATGGTTTTCTAAAGTGTGTGCAGCGACTTTTCCTAAAGAAAGCTCTTAATACCTGATGTTCCAGATGTGAATACAGGAAATATGTCAGGGTCAATATCCAGCCTAGTGTTTGTTTGGACTCCTGTGTGGGTAGAAGTCAGGGCGTTCCTCACAAGATGGCGCCCTCATCTCAACAAGCCACGCAGCGTGTTTCACACAGCACAGGCTGGAGTGGGTGGAAACTTCAGTGGTTACAGAGATCTCATTTCTCTTAGCTTTTCCTCCCGTTAGCTGATCATAGTTTAGTCTTCTGTTCAAATCTTAAACGAAGGGGACAAACTCATATTTTTATCATTTCAAAGCTCTTCTGTGATTCTACTGCTCTGGAAGTTTTCCTGACCGGCATCTTCACCGGTGGACAGCTGCAGTCCAGATTCTCTTTCTCCACATTAACACAAACACACTCCTGAGCTTTCACTCCTGCAGCCTTGCTGTTTCTCTCCCACTCATCATATCCAAACTCCTTATCTCATCACATCCATCAGAGCTCCGTCTCTTGTCTCTGAAATTTCTTTGTGAGCTTTAACGACATATGTAAACGTGAGATAACTGAGGATCAACTCCTCCATCCAAACTTTGCACCCATCATCATTTTAGCTTCACCTTTACAAGGATCTTCCCCTTCAATGCCTCTGGCGACGGCAGCCGTGAGGACTCATCTACTCTGATGCTGGACACGTCCAGCTTGTCTCCCAGGACCTCGGTCAGGTACTGAGCCATCTTCTTCTGCTGAGGAACGCTGCAGTGGTTCTCTATGGACAGGATGACGGGGTAGCTGAGGACAAAAGAAACAGGTCGCATGAAGCAGCTTTTACACACTGTCCTCATTTAATATTCCCCATCCAAGTTTTCACTTGTTTATTAACACGTCAGGATAAACACACAGCGAGACACCATATATGTATATGTATAATAAACTGACTGAGGCTTGTATCCCTCACTGTTCTGCTGCAGCCTTTAGAGTAGAAGAGCTAAAATGTCCACACCAAGAACATTAACAAGGATGTACCAGTCACACTGATGACAAACAACATCCTGGAAACTTTCAGCTGCAGAAGCTGGAGCCTGGATTAAATGACCTGCCATGTTTCTCCACGTCACACACAGAAAGAAAAGGGAAGCGGAGAGTGTTACCGCTTCGTTATGACTCACTTCTTCTGTACGAGCCAGCATCAGTTTGATAGGAATAAACTTCAGAGAGTTGTAGAAGACAATCGGAAGATTTATTGTCAACTTTCCAGTTCAATTTGTTTATTTTAAGTCGAATCAGTGCAGAATTTAGCAAAGACAGAGATTTCAGATGTATGTAGCTCATATAAGAAAAAACATTTATTTTGTTTATTCTTATTATAAAGACCATGATTCCAGCAGTATTCTAATTAAAGCACTCTGAAAGTGATCCATCACCTGCCACACGTATTTGGAAATAGTGGCAATCATATTGTCATGATAACAAACTTCCATTCACTTAAACTGGACTCGTATCACAACTGTATATATATATATATATATATATATATATATATATATATATATATAAACACTCTTGGTGTGGATGAGCAGTTAGCTTCAACCCAGCTCTGCAGGGCTGCTAGCATGGACACACACTCTTCCAGCTGATTTTTACTCTTGCATTCATATCCTGTGAAGCTCTTAGCGCCTGTGGATTGAAAGACTCTGGAGCATTAACTGAATGCTGATTGGCTGAAAGTGGTCAACCACAGATTCTATAACAAGATGAAGCAGCAGAAACGAGCAGGAAGCATCGCCTCGAACAACCTTCTCCGATGATGGCAAACTCTCTCCAGCTGAAGCTAATGGGGTCTTGTCAGAGCAATAAGTAACAAAAAAAACCCAGAACCTTGAGATCGAGGTTGTTCCATGTTGTCTGCGCTGCCTCCAGAGGAAAGCTGCTACAGAGGTAAGTTCAGCAGGATCGCATTCACACTGCAGGCTAAAGGGGCTTTTTCTCCATGTGTGACCTCATTTTTTATGACAGTCTGAACAGATCCAACCTTTATAAAGTCCATCCCAGGTCACTTTCACATGTGGAACTGAACCAGGTCCATGTCTGATGTTTTCTGATGCCACCTCAGTCTCAGCTCATGCTGCATTCATCTGAAGTGAGAGACGTGTTGCATGTGCATTTTCTGCACGCAGGTCACTTCAGACTTTTCACACGGTGCAATGTTTTACTAACATTTATGACTTATTACTGGTGTTTTTCTTTTTATGACTGATCCTAAACATCCATGGAGTTGCCTTCATAGTTTCATTGTTCGCTCTGCTCACAAGGACAATAAAGCTTTTCAACTTTATTTCAGATGAGTACTGAACAGTTTAACTCCCTTAAACAGTTTAGCCATCTGGGAAAAATAAACACATCCAAACCCAAAGAGTGAACTTGGTCCGTATCAATACCAGAAATTAGATTCAAACTATAAGACTCTTACATTTAGTCAGAGCAAAAACAAAGAAACATTTTGAAGTGAAAGAAATTATGTAGCAGTGCATGAAGGATGCACTGCTACTGGGTTTATGGTTTATCAGATTCTGACTGGTGGTGAACACACTGGAAAAGAACAGCGAGTGTAATAATTCAAAAGTCTTGTAGTAGAAAAGGTTTAGTGCCTCAGCAAAGCCGGGACACTCTTACAGAAAACTGCTTTATGCTTTGACATGAGATACAAAAGAAGCAGGATGTGTTAAAAGTTCTCTACAGCAGCACCAACCCTCCAAATAAAACCCGGGAAGTCTGAAGGTTTACTAGTAAAATGCTTCAGTGTGAATGTTGTTAATCTGAAAGTATCTAAATTGAACAAATAAGCAGAAATGCACAGATAAACAGCATTTAAAGGTGAAGCATGACGTATCTCGAGCCTTAGTCACATCAGCCGCATTGAATAGGATGAAAACAACTAATTTCCAACATTCCGACTGGAATAATTCGGTCTCAGTCAGACGGAGGCTTTTCATCCCGACTGTCTAACAGGCCTCTGTGGAGTCGCTCTTTATTTAGCCTCCTGGAAAATCTGATTCCGCTTTGATGTTGAACGCAGTCTCATCACTCGGCTCCGCTTTAGCCAATTATCTGTGGAATACGGCGTCCACAATCATGTTTTCAAAAACACACAGTGAGGGTGAAGAAGCACACAAAGGAAGCATTTTCTCCTTCATTTTACTTGAAGAGACGAGATCTAAAAATAGAGACGATCTCTGCACGCGTGTCAATGGGATTATCACCTTGTGAGGCAGAAACTGAGAAGGGTGTGTGTGTGTGTGTGTGTGTATATATGCTTCCAGTGCTCTTGGTGTGTGTTCTTATGCCTCAGTGTGTGCACAGGTGTGAGCAGAATGTAATGTTTATGGGTCTTTATGTGAGCCGGGCTGATTCACATAGGAGCTCCAGCAGCATGACCCGTGTGGACATCAGCTGGTGGTTCAACACGGAAACCAAACTTTCTGAAAGAAGTTACACGTTTCTAATGTTTTTTATTATTCAGAACAGGACCACTGCAGAACTCTGACATCGACCTTTTATTACTTTTATGGATTTATTTCTTTTATGGATTTTATTTCGCTTTCATCTCTTAACGGTCTCTCTCGCTGCACTGCTTTCCAGTCCGGTGATGTAGATTTTAAGATGGCATTGTTTGTTTTTCAGGCTCTGTATTTCTCATCTTGTTTATGTCCTCTATCCCCCACTCCCTGCAGACCGAGGAGAGGAGTTTCACTGTTTTGTTGGATCATGGATCCTGGTTCGGATCATGTATCATGGATCCTGGTTCGGATCATGTATCATGGTTTGGAACATGGATCCTGGTTTGGATCATGGATCCTGGTTTGGATCATGTATCATGGTTTGGATCATGTATCATGGTTTGGATCATGGATCCTGGTTCGGATCATGTATCATGGATCCTGGTTTGGAACATGGATCCTGGTTTGGATCATGGATCCTGGTTCGGATCATGGATCCTGGTTTGGAACATGGATCCTGGTTTGGATCATGGATCCTGGTTTGGATCATGTATCATGGTTTGGATCATGGATCCTGGTTCGGATCATGTATCATGGATCCTGGTTTGGAACATGGATCCTGGTTTGGATCATGGATCCTGGTTCGGATCATGGATCCTGGTTTGGAACATGGATCCTGGTTCGGATCATGTATCATGGATCCTGGTTTGGATCATGGATCCTGGTTCGGATCATGGATCCTGGTTTGGATCATGGATCCTGGTTTGGAACATGGATCCTGGTTTGGATCATGTATCATGGATCCTGGTTTGGAACATGGATCCTGGTTCGGATCATGTATCATGGATCCTGGTTCGGATGATGTATCATGGTTTGGATCATGGATCCTGGTTTGGATCATGTATCATGGATCCTGGTTTGGAACATGGATCCTGGTTCGGATCATGTATCATGGATCCTGGTTTGGAACATGGATCCTGGTTCGGATCATGTATCATGGATCCTGGTTTGGATCATGGATCCTGGTTTGGAACATGGATCCTGGTTTGGATCATGTATCATGGATCCTGGTTTGGAACATGGATCCTGGTTCGGATCATGTATCATGGATCCTGGTTTGGATCATGGATCCTGGTTTGGAACATGGATCCTGGTTTGGATCATGTATCATGGATCCTGGTTTGGAACATGGATCCTGGTTCGGATCATGTATCATGGATCCTGGTTCAGATGATGTATCATGGTTTGGATCATGGATCCTGGTTCGGATCATGTATCCTGGTTTGGATCATGGATCCTGGTTTGGAACATGGATCCTGGTTTGGATCATGGATCCTGGTTCGGATCATGTATCATGGTTTGGATCATGGATCCTGGTTTGGATCATGGATCCTGGTTCGGATCATGTATCATGGATCCTGGTTTGGATCATGGATCCTGGTTCGGATCATGTATCATGGATCCTGGTTTGGAACATGGATCCTGGTTCGGATCATGTATCATGGATCCTGGTTTGGATCATGGATCCTGGTTTGGAACATGGATCCTGGTTTGGATCATGTATCATGGATCCTGGTTTGGAACATGGATCCTGGTTCGGATCATGTATCATGGATCCTGGTTCAGATGATGTATCATGGTTTGGATCATGGATCCTGGTTCGGATCATGTATCCTGGTTTGGATCATGGATCCTGGTTTGGAACATGGATCCTGGTTTGGATCATGGATCCTGGTTCGGATCATGTATCCTGGTTTGGATCATGGATCCTGGTTTGGAACATGGATCCTGGTTTGGATCATGGATCCTGGTTCGGATCATGTATCATGGTTTGGATCATGGATCCTGGTTTGGATCATGGATCCTGGTTCGGATCATGTATCATGGATCCTGGTTTGGAACATGGATCCTGGTTCGGATCATGTATCATGGATCCTGGTTTGGATCATGGATCCTGGTTCGGATCATGTATCATGGTTTGGATCATGGATCCTGGTTTGGATCATGGATCCTGGTTCGGATGATGTATCATGGTTTGGATCATGGATCCTGGTTCGGATCATGTATCCTGGTTTGGATCATGGATCCTGGTTTGGAACATGGATCCTGGTTTGGATCATGGATCCTGGTTCGGATCATGTATCATGGTTTGGATCATGGATCCTGGTTTGGATCATGGATCCTGGTTCGGAACATGGATCCTGGTTCGGATCATGGATCCTGGTTCGGATCATGGATCCTGGTTTGGAACAGGGATCCATGATCCTGGTTCGGATCATGGATCCTGGTTTGGAACATGGATCATGGAAAAACCACATTTAGACCAAGAGCACCCAGAACTTAAACGACCTGAATTATTTCCAGGAGCTAAAAGATTATTTTGGACCTAGGTGTGGAATGCTGAGCCTCTAGTAAACCAGGAAGTCTGCTTCTGCTGTATTAATGTAAAATCTCTGTTTTACACACTGTTATGGGATGTTGAGTGTTTTTATTTGTGCCTTAACTACTGTGAAACAGATTCACGTTTAATCACTGAACCACAGTTTTAATATCACTACAGCTGCTGCTGGGTTATCCACTGTAATCTAACAAGTGCTGCCTACCTGTCAGGTTCCTTTATGGTCAAAATGCAGCAACATAAATATAAATAGATCCAGGTTGCTATGGTGGAACTTCACTATTTACCCACGGAAACTGGATACTCGGGAGAATGAGTAGCATAACAAAATGAGTAGAATACTCCTGAGCCTCAGGCAGCAATGAAACAGCCTCAGAAGTGCAAAGTGGAACCGTATTGATTTAAAATGCTGCAGCTGTTAACAGAACCATTACATTTACTAAAGTCGAACAAAAGCGACCCAGAATTTAAAGGTGAGCTTATCTGAGCTGCAGATTGTTTTAAAAGTTACTCAAATATTTATGTACACAAACTTGTTTCTTTACATTCTGTGTTTTTAGTCATTTGAAGGCAGGATTTAAAGGGAGGAGCTGAACATGGAGCAGCTGTGAGCAGTTCAATGTTTCTGTGGGGAAATATCAACATGACTTTACTGCTCCACCACGCAGCCCATCCACCACATTCCCCATAAAGAAGGTTTGAAGATCACACTGGTTCAACATTAGTTCAAATAAAAACGCTCAGCCTTTCTGCCACACACACAATGAACTTGTATATTTTCTAAATTTCCCTCTAAAGATGTGTTTTATTCCCAGTAGAGACTGAATCTAATCAACCTGATGCGATTGTACAACAACGTGGACTAACCAATCAAATCTGGCAAAAATAGGGACGTTTCAGTCTCTTTGTCTTTAAGACATCTCTCTGCATTCCTGTCTGTATTTTTAAATATCAAACAGATTTAAACTGAGGTGTTTTAAAATTGCACAAAATATCTGGGATTTTGGCCAAAAACCAGCAAAACAACATCAAATCTTTCTCCAGTGAAGATCTTCTAATTTAAAAGCCATAATAAAAGAAAATCTTATTAATCACAAAAAAGAGATCGGAGATGAGCCAGACTGGGCTCATTTCCCTGCTTCGCTCCATGGCTGCAACTTATTTAACTGCTAGTATCAAGCATTCGTGTCTAGACAGGTTTAAACTTATTGTTTATTATTTAAGGAGAAGGGGTGGGAGTTTAGAAGTCATACTTCTCACTTCTTTTCAAATATATATTTGTTTTGTCTTATTTGTTTTTATCTCTTTTTTGATTTATATATTTTTTTCTTTCAAATTCGAAATAAACACTTCAGTTCAAATTCAACTGACATTAATTTAATTCAGGTGTTAAAGTGGGGTTACATCTAAAACATGCAGGGAAGGGGTCCCGAGGACCTGGATTGGGAAACACTGCTGCCACTCATTCTCCACCTGCCTAAACGAAGCATTGGCACTCCAGACTACACTGCAAAGTCTTGGTACTAACTTGTAGGGCTCTGAATGGTCAAGCACTGGCATGCATCAAAGAGCAGGTCCCTAAGGTCATGTGACCAGGGCCTGTAGGCTGTGCAACGCAGGAGACTGAAAACCTGAAGGCGACAGCCATCTTGGCAGTTGCACCAGGACTCTAGAGCTCTCTTCCCTTTAGTGTGAGGTCTGCAGACTCAGGAGGTTTTTAAAAAGCAACTAAAAACACATTTTTTACAACTACTGAACTATTCTGTCATACTGATAATTATTTTAGTTTTTTCTGTACAGCACTTTGTAATCAATTTCTTGAAAGGCGATATAAAAAAGTTTTACTAACGAAACCTCATGTTGCTCAGCTATTGTTTCTCACATGCTTCTTAAAGTTAAAGGTCTCATATTAATGCAAAATTCACTTTCTAAAGGTTTTCTAACAGTCATATGTGTCCTCATAGTCTATGTATGAGGCCCAAAAATGAGAAAAATTCGGTCTCCTCTCTCACTTTACAGCGAATGTGTGATCAAACAGGTGAGACCGAGATCTTTCCCTTTGTGACCTCATGAAGGGAAATGCAGCTCAGTAAAAACATGAAAGAGGCGGCGTGTGCTTGAACGTACTCGGTCTTGACAAAGGCGTACTTGTTGATGGTCTCGATGACATCTCTGAAGAGGATCTTGGAGGTGAGGGTGTAGCCATGGTGCACGATGGGCTCACCATCCTGACCGTCCCAGCAGTCGACTGTGGATGAGAAACCAGTAAATTACATGAAAACATCCAAAACAACAAGCGTTGTGACATCTTATCCCTCTGTTCAGTCACATAACAGCAACATATGCGCAGGTGGAGTCAGTTATCATACCATATGGGAAAATGTCTGCAAAGGGAAGAGAGAGAGGGAAGGGATGAGCTCATGGCCGCTGAGGAAGAGGAGGGAGATGAGGAGTGCTTCTCTCAGCTGAGATCAGCACCACACTGGTTCACTTTAAGCCGGGGCTGCATGATTATTTTGATCAATAAAATGCTTTTTTTTTATAATTATTCACAGTTTATTGTCCCCTGGGACCTTCCTCTGTCTTCCGGGTGGATGCGTGGTCATCCCGGTGGTGGGCTGGCTGGGATTCGTGCTCTGGGGTGGCTGCTGGTCTCCCAGGTCACTGATCTTTGTGTGGGGTGGCTGCATTTGCATGGCTGCACTTTTCACTGATCACTACTCATTCCTAATATTAAGCACCCACATTCACCAACTTACATGACAACTACAGTCATGTTTTTGTCGTTGCTGTGATCCATGTCTTTTTCAGCTCGTCTTATTTTAGGGCTCCCAGTGATCGCCAGCTTAGTTTTCATGCAGATGCCATGAGTCCTTACAGGTGTAGCAACTAATTGTTTAGTTTTCTCTTTTGATTGGATAGCTGATCCTGTTGCATCTTTATCTCCCTTTTGTCTTCTGTTTACTTTCTCCAAGTCACCTGCTGTGTGGTGTTATGCAACACAGCAACACTGTCAGCAGCAGCTCTTGGGTCTCCTGTAGAGACCCCCTGTTCAGTGTGGTGCTGTTAGGGCCATGAGGACATCATCGCTGGCCTCCACACCGCAGGCTGCAATGCAAATCCTTATCCGGGTGCTGATGGTGCTTTAAAGACCAAACTGGGGGAGTTGTGACATTTTAAAGAGGCACTACTGAAATTTTCCCACTGTGGTGCCCTCTGAAGAAGTCTAATGGGCAAGACACACGGAGGCGACGTCGCTCCTTCTCCATCATTTCCTATGGAATTTGAGTGAAGAGACGAAAATCACTGCCCTCCTCCAGCCAAGCGGCAAGCCACATGCGTGCATGTGAAATGTTGCGCTCGCTCACGGACATGCACATGGTCGCATGGTGCTCCAACCAACCAGAGAGGGGCTTGATTTACTGAGCAGTCCAGACGGCGCAGTCTGCAAACACTTCCGACATGGAAAAACAGATCATTTTAGCTGTCTGACTTTACCATACTTCACACAAAGATTATAGAGATGTAAATAAAAAGGCAGCCGAGTGGCACCAGGGTGAATTTGCCCGAACGTAGGTTCCGGATTTATCTGGATCAGCCTTGAGGTCCACCATTTCATGAAGACATTCACGATGCTGTTACCTATTTTGTAAACTCAGATGAACTCAGGGTTTTCTTTCTCTTTTGTACAGTAAACGGCAAGATTTCTGTCAATTTGTGCAAAATCTTCTTCCCTCATACTTTGTCACAGACAGGTTAGAAAATGTCAAACTTCCCTCCAACATCATAACCAATCAAATTTCTTGGAGAGAAGCGATCTCGGAGCGTGATGCACGGCACTGCCGCGTCGCTGCTGTTTGTCGAGTCCCGTGCGTTCAGTTTGATGAGGGTGGCGATGAGTTTCGCCTGTCGCTGTAGCTGTCTTGTCCATAATTCAGCATCCATCTTCAGCCTGTCCAAAGACACTAAACTCCATTACAGTCACCTCTGCTGTGTCTTTCTTGAGTTTATTTCTGCAGAAGCCAGAACCTACTTTACAAGTCTGAGCAGACCAAGAGGAAGTTTAAGTCTGAAGCAGGTCAGCTTCAACGATAACAAACAGCACACGTTTGAGATAACAGTTACGTCTAGTCTTTAGGAAATCCTCTGAAGGTTAGACCCTTTCATCTCGCCAACACTCGGTTCGGCTTTTGAAGAACACGCTTTCTCAGACTGTAGCCCCAGAACTGGGCACCAGCTAAGAATTTGGTGTTGCTGGGGTGGAGTCATTGCCCAAAAAATCTTCCTTCAAAACATCAGAAACTGGGGGGAAGTAGGAGCCGAGGTGGCTGAAACTAAATGAGGAGCAGAAAACAATGGAATGTAAATTTTAAATACTTGTGCAGCTTGCAGGTACTTTTATTTTTCCCCTAATTACAGTGAAACAATCATGATTTTAAGTTGATTCCTTTCACTTCTCCATCGTCAACGTCACAGTTTGAACTTTGAGTCGTGTTTTTCCAGCTGATTTCAGCAGATATTAATAAAGTTTGAATACAGCCTTTACAAAAAGTAAACAGTTCACAGTAAAAGACATCGATCCATCCATTTTCTATACCGCATGGAAGCTGGAGTCTGTCCCAGCAATTAGCAGACAAGAGGCAGGTGCACCTGGACAGGTCACCAGTCCATCACAGGGACAGCACAGAGACAAACAACCACTCACACTCTTAGGGAGAATCCAGAGTTAGCATGCTTGTTTTACCCAGAGAGAACCCAACATGGGTTAACATGCAAACTCCACAGAAAGGCCACTTTTTGAACCCCTCCCCAGCCAGGGCTCGAACCAGCAACCTCCTTGCTGTGAGGCAGCAGTGCTACCACCACCTCACCTCACTCACAGCAAGAAGCAGAAAAGACAGAAACAAGACACTGAGAAAACTCTGAGCTCTACAGGCTCCACTTTTAAAGTATGAGGTTATCCGAGTAGTACCTCTTTACCAGATTCCCAACATAGTTTATCCTCTTTGCTCCCACAGAGGAGGAGGAGGAGGAAGGTTAAGGAAGAGGTCAGATGGAGAAAGGTCTCATACTGAGTTGCTACAGGAACGCAGCCTCCATCATGTCCTGCAAGGACAGTTAAAATTCTGGTTTTGATGTTGACTAGTTGTTAATTATCTGGGTAAAATCAAATGTAATTTTGAACAGAAACTACACCAAATCACATCACTTTAAGTTAAATTTGAGTCAAGCTGACCTTCATTAGTGCTTAAATGTACATTTAAGAGACACTTGTTCAGACCTCAGTCCACTTTGATTTGCCTCAGTCATCAAGCGGAGACAAAACTGGAGTGGATGATGAAGATGTCAAGCGTCTCTGAGCCTTCCTCCTTCACTTACCACAACAGACAATTATCTGCACTGTGTAGCAGACTGAGACAGCCTGAATCAGTTACTGGACTGCCTCTAATACCCACTAGACATGGCTACTGTGTCCTGTATGCATCTGTATTACTCACTCTGACATAAAGCTCTGGGACGTCTGCCCTTTAACACAGCCAAAGCTTGTGACTGTTAAACTGGGTCATTGTGGGGCTGCAGACGGAGATCTCCTCAGCAATCTGCACCTTCATCAACAAGCTTCTGGAAGATTTCTGCTCAGATATTTCACCACGTTTGGTTTCTTTCCCAGACCAACTTTAGGCAAAGTTCACATATTTTAAAAGGCCCAAAAAAACTAAGACCTGAGCCCAGGCTGCTTCATCCAGTTTAAAATCAGCTTTGATTTGTGAAGTCACTGTCTCAATTCAAACCTCAGCAAGTGTAAGGCATTTTCCAGAGATCAAAAACACAACTCACTCTGCTCTACTATGAGGTAGGTCGACCGTATTGATTGTGGGTAGTATGAAGAGAAGCAAAACAACATGGCTTTTAGACCGACCTTCCACACAGCGACAGCCGGCCTGCAGCACCCAGGCGTACATGTCCACCCTGGACTGAGACATCAGCTGGTCCCCCATCAGGTAGGTGTTGTGCGATGAGGCGATGAAGTAGTTGCAAAGCGGCTGGTTCATGTCCTGGCTCACGGTGTAGTGATCTGGGTTGAAGATGTCCCCGGCTGGGCTGCGCATGTAATTTGTAAAACCTAAAATCAAAAGGCAGCAGTTTCATTTTGTGCCTCCTTCTACTCGTCAATGGTTATGAATATATCTGATTGTTGATGTGCAGAGAAGTTAGAAGATTCCTACAGAGTTTGTTCTAAAATTAAAAAAAAATAAGTTTCACTCATTCAGGTTCATTTTCTAGCCCTAAAACTGTCAGCTTAAACAGAAACCACAGTCACAATCTGGTGTTTGTACTTGAACTAGAACATAAAACCATCAACATTCAGATTATTTCCAAAGAAAAAAAACACATTATTACAAAAATCTAAGTTAAGCAGGCTCACCATCAATACCCAGAACCCCTTGCTTCTGGTTTTCAGAGCACGGCTCAAATTTGTTGATTATCTCCAGACAATGGTCCTTGGTCACCTTGGTCATCTGCAAGGTTCAGAACCCGGTGTTTAAAAACAGACTAACACAGCATTCATTGAGAGAAAGCCCTGCAGAGTGAGGGATAATAAAGTTAGAGAAGCTCAGCCTACATATTAGTGCTCTTTCCATCTTGGCAGCATAATTCAACTGTCTGTCTGGTCATTGCTCTTTAAAGCCCTGCTGGATCAATCAGAAACCATCTCTGATAATCAATGAAAAGGGGCGTTGGCCTTCCTCCGTCAGGCTCCGTCAGCGTGTTTATAGCAGTTTAATGAAACATGGTTTTAC
Organism: Melanotaenia boesemani; assembly: GCF_017639745.1. NCBI lineage: Eukaryota > Metazoa > Chordata > Actinopteri > Atheriniformes > Melanotaeniidae > Melanotaenia > Melanotaenia boesemani. The sequence continues at coordinate 33,445,144 of NC_055694.1, read as the reverse complement.
TCCATTTCTGCCCTACAACTAAAACACGATGCACAATTTCTTTATCACCATTTTAAAATGAGCACCAATTAAAATCTGGATGATAGAGTGGAGTATGGGGAGGAAAATCCACACGAGTGGATTTTAACTGAGATCTGCTCTTACTGTGGACGAGTACTGAGAAGCTGACATTACTCACAGTTACACTGAATGGGAGCTCTTCTGGATTTAAACAATTACAACCCCAACTAAAAGAGGGTTGTAAGGTGGGAAGATGTGTGAAATGCAGAATGCAGGAAGCAGAATGCAATGATTTGCAAATCTCATCAACATATTTTATTCCTGGTACAACATTAGAATAGAACAGAATAGAATAGAATAAACTGGCAACAGGCCAGTAACATGACTGGGTATAAAAGGAGCATTTCAGAGAGGCAGAGTCTCTCTGATGGAAAGATGGACAGAGGTTCACCAGTCTGAGACAAACTGGTTCTAAAGGTTGTGGAACAATTTGAGAAAAATGTTCCTCAGACTTTGAAAAACCCCAAAATCTACAGTGTATAGTATCATCTGAGAATCTGGAGGAATCTCTGTAAGCACGGGACAAGGCTGGATGCTGGTGATCTTCTGCATTAAAAGCAGACATGATTCTCTACTGGAAACCACTGCATGGACTCAGGAAGACTTCCAGAAACCACTGTCTGTGAACACAGTTCACCCTGAAACCCACAAATGCAGGTTAAAGCTCTATCATGCAGAGAAGAAGCCAGATGTGAACAGGATCCAGAACCAGCGCCGTCTTTTCTGGACCTTTCACCAGTACACAAAATCTGGAGCATCATGGAAGCAGAAATCCAGCAACCAAGGTCCAGGACTGTAGAGCAGCTAGAATCCTGCAGACCAACATTCCTCTCTTAAAACTCCAGCAACTGGTCTTCAAAATACAAAAGTAATAAATTCAGACTAGGCTCCGACTGAGACCTTTCCTAATGGATCAGCATCCAGGTCAGAGTCCAGCCCAATTCAGCCTCTTATAATGAAGCTGCTCTGCAATTTGAGCTAAAAACCAACCCGTCCATCATCAGGTGACCATGCCCACTGAGTCAGCTCTAGATTCCAGCCTTGATCATCCAGTGATGTGAGCGTGACATATTTTCACATCTTATCAGAGTTAAAAAAACAGAATCTAACACAGTGTGTGGATAATGATACAAGCAGAGACAACTCTGCTGGATGATGGCATCATTTCTAACCAATTACTTCACAAAACTGCCTCCAACACTAACAGGAGGAGCAAAGCAGTCCAACATGAAGCTACTCAAACGCAGCCTTCTGTTTCTAAAGTCAACTTCCACTCATTAAAACTGCCTAGCACACTGAAAATGAGCTGCAGGAGTACACTAAGATGTACTTCATCCAAAATAAACCTCCATCTCCAGAGTTGTGATGGTGCTCACGCCTCCAGTAGATCTGCAGGGCTCCATTCCCCTTCCCTGCTCTTCCCTGCTCTGTCAACTTTTTGACCTCCTTTGCTGCAGCAGCTTAAAGGGATTTATTCAACAAAAAGAAAATTGTGTGCTTAAGTTTGACTAAAAGTACTCGGGGGGCCTTCAGAGGGCAACTCGTTGTGCCTGAAGAAAAAGAGAAGAAAAAACTAATACCTGAAGGGAAATTATAAAAAATGACAATAAACCATATTCTAATATAATCTGATACAACTAATATATTTTTTTAATTGTATTAATTTATCTAATAATAACTAGAAAGTAATAACGTTACTAAATTATAATTTATTTAATCTATTATAATTAATGCAGTAGTGGAGGACACAAGTTCACCTAAAGGAAGCTGAAGCTCTGACTGGGGTGGATGATGGACATCCCAGTCAGAGCTTCAGCTCCCCATCAGACGACCGCTGGTGTCTGCAGACGGGGACAGAGGTCCAGATGAGGACCCGCTCAGGTCTACAGACATCAAATCCAACCAGACGGCAGAAAAGGAACGAGGGAGAACAGAGGGTACAGAACAGAGGACAGAAGGTAACGATGGGTCGGGACAAATCTGAATTCACCATTTTCAGCAAGGTGATACGTGTCTAGAAATCCAGCTCATCATCCAGCTGATTGCTCCGGAAGCTTCCTCCACTACTCCACTTACAGACCAGGTTCAGGGCAGCTCCAGGCCAATCAGCATTGATCAGTAGTGGCCAACTAGGTCACACATCCAAACCGTTTTAAATCAGCAGAATGTGATCTTTAGATTGCATCCATCATCACAGAAGTCTTTAAACATTTGACATATTTTATATTCGCTATGACTCAGATTATCTTTACCACTTCTGTAGGGGTTCATAGTACTTTGGGTTTGGTTGTGTGGATACCTTCCTGTCCTCTCACATGCAAGCATGGAAAGCTTGAGGCAGCAGAGAGGAAGCATCAGATACAGCTGAAAGGGAGGAGCTGGGTGGATTAGGGTTATTTCCAAACACACAGCTCATGTGAGGAGGCAGTGAGATCAGCTGACTTGATGGCTTCAGAAACTGTTTCATGCAGAAAAACTGAGAAAAACAGCAGCAAGAAGCAAACAAACCTCCCTGCTTCCCATGTGCTTCCATAGAAATGCAACCAATACGACTGGAATTCATCTTCCAAGCAGCCTCTGCAGGACTGACGCTGATGGGCTCAGCTGAGAAGGAACATGGATGACAGCAGCAGACGTTCTAGAAAGCTGCTGATTTCTTTTACTGACACTGCCAGTCCTGTGATCCAGTCAAAGTGGGACACATAGCTGAAACGTGGGCGAGGTCAGCCTGGTTCACATGTAAGGGAGCTTTCAGAGATGCTCCTGGAGGAGGCAGCAGACATGACCATGCTCGAGAGGCTTAAACAGAGCACCCTGTATGAGATTTACAGGCAGGGAATCATCTGATCAACCTTCTTCCCTTCGCACAACAGACAGCGTTACTCCAGGGCTCCTGACTGCGACCAAATGGTCGCATTTTAGGACTAAAATGTGAGACTGCGCGAGTGAATTTTTCATCTTCTCTACAATGGCGACCGATACATTTGCAGGTCTTTTTCTTCTAGTAGTTATAACTAAATTTATTTTGTCGCTAACAAACTTCTGCTCCCCTCTTCAGCCCAGTAGTTCACAGTAATGCACATTAGCTGCTGGTTTGCCGGCTCAAACTAACTTTAATAGGAGAAAAGGAGCCACACAACCAACGAAGAAGACGACAGCCAATGTGCGTGTGAGCGGGGACGAACGAGCTCTGTGATTGGCTAATGTGTGAAAAGAGGCGGGTCTTTGAGGAATTTATTATTATTCAGTGTAGCCAACTTAGCGTCTCTATATTTAGGGAGTTTTCAGACGCCTCTAGCGGCTTTAAAAAAAAGCAGCTAACAACAAATCTAGCGACTTTTTTTCTGGTATTTTTGGAGACTTTTAAAACTGACATGAATGAAGGTAGTTTATCTTGCCAACGAGGAGCGGTGCTGTGCAGACCCTCTCATACGAGGCTTGGTCTTCTCGCAGCAGCAGCAGCTGCATCCAGACGACGTTCACCTCTGTTTCATGACCAGGCTGGAAACTAAACGTAAAAGCTGCTGCTGGAGGATCCTGCGCTGGTTTACCGTCACAGTAACGTCTGTTAATCAAGAGTGTGGACAAAATATTTAAAAAGTTAAAAGTGTTGTGACATGTTCCAGATTCCCAATTAAAAAAACAAAATACACTTAAAAAACTGAACTAAAAATAAAGAAAAAAATTTAAAAATTGCTTTATTTTATTTATTATTTTTATTTATTTATTTATGCTGTTCTAAACATTTTAGGTTGTCCTTTTTTTTAAAATTAAATTTTTGCCCTTCCCTCTTTATGGCAGCATCCATTACAACTATATGTACCAGGCTGATGATGCTAACTAGCGACTTGTAGGACAGCCAATAGCTGCTGTTCTTACTGAGGAGTGGGAACAGTGGCTGAAGAAGCTGTTTATCACCAGGAACTACATGGTCCTGTGGGGGATGATGGGGACAAAGTTGACGTTCTGCTTCGACTACAAAGTGAAAATCAAATCCAATCATCAAATTTGATTTGACAAGTTCCATGTCTACTTGTTTTGTACTAGTGCAGCCAGTAAGATGTTTTTTATGGTATGTCAACTGCTGCACAAATAAGATGTGGATGTAAACATTGTAATTTCTAAATTTATTGTTTAAATATTTATCACTAATACAGTGACAATGAGAGGAAATGTGAATGTTTGCTTTGTAAGGTGATTTCAGTGTGCGGCCCTAAATGTTCTGCTCGCGCTCCTAAAGGTTTAAGTTAGGGGCCGCTGTGGTCCTGGTAAAACAGTCTGGAGTCCTGCACAGGAAGAAAAAATGATGTGGACAGACTGAAGTAACGTGTAAAGACATCAGGCAGGAAGTTATATGAAAGCAAACCGTGTTGGTTTGAGAATCTTACAGAAAGAATCATCACCTGAAAAGTCCAACTCATGTTAAATAATTTCATTACGAGGCCACATAAATACGTGTGAATGTGATGAGGCACAAATTCATTCTCTTCATAGTTAAAGACCTTACAGCGAGATAAAGAATCTCTCAAAATGAGTTCAACACTCTAAATGAAGTACCTTTTGCTCAGTCTCCAGGAAGCGGGTGAGGTCGTCGGTGTCCAGGTGGTCTTTGTGGTTGCTGTAAGTCAGCATGAGGAGGTACAGATCTCTGCGGGTGGACATCATCTTGTAGAAGGAGCAGAACTCCTCAAAGCCCAGCGTTCCCTGGTTGTCATCGGTGTCCGCCTCCTAAACACCAGAAACAACAAACAAGTGTGAGTTTAACCTTCAGGACGCAGAGGAAGAGCTGAAAACGCTCCACCTGAGCTCTGACTCCTGTTTGAAACGAGTCGCCTCTGACCTGTGGAATGAAGTCTGCAATACTACGATTATAGGTGTCTGCAGAAAACTTTATCAACATTTAAAATGAGAACAAAGGCAGCAGTTTGTCTGTAAATGAGCCATAAACAAGCTTTTATTCAAAACCACATTTCGTACATACAGCTCCAAACCTGTATAAAATAAAAAAAGCATAGAATAAAATAAAAATGGATTAAAATAAAAATGAACTGTCTAAAGAAAAAATATAATTATGCACAACAAAAGAATGTCTAACATCAATATAAAATGGAAAAAAGAAGAATGAAATAAACATGCATTAACTATGCAGTCTAAAACCACTATCCGGCTGGACCTTGAACCAACAAGTTGGATTAAAATGAAATTCTCCTGGATGTGGCTGATCAGCGTGACAATTTCAGCCAATCATTTGTCAGCTCATGCGTTTGATCACGTGTGACAGCCAACACGTCTGATCATCATGTTAGAATGCATGTATCATCTGTTGCCATGGTCTCCGTTCTCACGCCTACGCCGATGTCATTCAGCTCTACTCATCTACAAAATCCATAACTCCCACAGCTTCTTCCACTTCGACCAGCCGTCTCGCTCACATCACATCCTGGATGCAAGCCAACTACCTCACACTCAACCGGCAATATTATTGATCCCAAATCCCCAAAGAACATCTGCCTCAGCATAGACAACTCCCCCCCGTCTTCATCCCCTCACCTTGGTATCATCTTCAACAACAACCAACACATCAGCCAAAACCCCAGAGCCGCTGTCTTCCACCTGAAAAGCAAACACCGTCTCCATCCACCTCTCGTCTGTCCTGTAGCTGAAAGTCTGATCCGCACTTCCATCACATCCAGGCTCGGCTGCTGCAACAGAAAGTTTTAAACAGCTCCAATCAACACTCCCCCTCCTCCGGTTATCCCGTCACTATGGTAACCACAACATGCTCATCCTGCTGCCCCTGCCCTCTGGACCCCCGCGTGGAAGTCTGCGGACACCCGACATCGTAAATCTTTGTAAAAATGGTTTTAATGTTTAGTTTGATTGATTTCAGATTTTTAAGTGTGTCTTAACCTGTTTTATGTTCTGCTTGTAAATCATCTTCAGGTGTTTTTAAAGAAGCTTTACAAACAAAATGTATTAACCATTTTTAATGATTATCATGACTTATTATTAATATTACCATTGCTTGTTATTTCTTATCACAGCAGTCCATGAGGACAGGGGAAGTCGGGAATCTAACCAGCGGCCTTCTGACCGACAGACATTCCTCTCCTTGAACATATGGGACCTTCATTATTGATTTATAGATTAACCTGGATTTGACCCTGTGTGTTAAAGCCAGGAATGATTTTGAGTTCAATAAGCGACACCTGCTGATTTACTGCCGGCCAACGAACATTTTCAAACGATTTATGTTTTTACCCAAAAATAAAACTTCTCATACTGATGCATCTCTGGGATGATTGAAGTACTTTTCACTCATACAGCCGTGTTCTACAACGGTGGTGCTATGGATCGGGAAGCAAGGCTACTCTGCAGAAGCTGGAGTTCCTCCATCTTTCTGCATCCAGTTTGCTTTAAATGCTCCATTTAAAACAAACCATTCCACTCCGGCCCTGACAGCTGCTCATAACGATGTTACGTTAACCCCGTATTTATGCTGCTTTCATCCGTTACTGTCAGCACTTGAGCTGCCAAACATATCTTGAGTTCTTCAAATGAAGAAACGTTGCTGAAATGAACTGAACAGAGTTCTGTCTCGAATTTAAAGGACATTATTATTCACACTCTTATTGACACGTGCAGCTATTTTCTGTTTGACTCTGGTTTTGTGTACATTTATGTTTATTGTCATGCTGTATTAACTGCACTTTACTTTTATTCTTATCATGTATAAGATTGTCTGTAGGGTTGTTTCCCCTCCAGCATAAGCAGCTTTTCTTTTTGCAGCTTTCTTAATAAACAGGAGTTGGTTATATAAAGGTTGAATAATATAAATAAAATAACTACATTTTTGGTTTACTTTAGACCAAAGTTTGAAATTAGCTCATTAAAATGGAAATATTAAGAAACCGATCATTTTATCTACTAAATCAGTCTTGTTTTTATTAAATGAATTAAAATTTTTAGATTTTTTTCTTTTTATTGTGAAATGTTTGTTTTAACATTTAGTTTTTTATATAACTCCTATAATTGCACGTTAATAATAATTTGTTGCAGTACTCAATAATCTGACTAAGAATGATTTATAATGAAAAAACCCAACTGTTACACTAATTTCCCTTCAAGGATTAATAAAGGATTTCTAATTTCATTTCACTATAGCACAAAAAAGGAAGCAGCTTTAGCCTCCAACATCACCACCTTTCCAGCAAACGGTAGAAAAAATAAAGTAAAATTAAATTCCGAGAGGAAACCTTCAGGTAAAACGGTTTTTAATCTCAGATGCAGTAAAATGTCTGATGGATGCACGTCTGCACGAGGACAGTTTAGTTTGATGTAAAACCAGCTATTAGCAGAAATGGACCAAACAGTTTTTTTAAAGCAGTTTCAAACAACAGTCTTAATTGTATGAGTCAGATTTCAGTTTAAATATTGGTTTAATCCCAGATTCTTCCAGACGTGGATGCTCCACCTGTGGCTCTGCTGGGTGGAAAATCCCCATTTATCTCTTTATTCTCCTCATCTCCTCCATCAATGACGAGCTCCTGGTGCATCAGCACGGCAGGGTTGGTGTGAGGAAGAGGACTTATTCTCACCGCTTGTCGAACTTTGAACACTGAATTTGTCAAAATGTGTTTTAACTGACTCAAAATGAGATCTTCAGTCCTGATGATGATGATGACGACAACGGTAGGTTTGCCTTTGAAGTTGAAATGAGCTTTAAAATAAATAAAGAAAAATAAAAAAAGCCTGTAAAAGTCTCTTTATAGTGGAGTGAGATTAATGGGAGAACAGCAGCAGGCCACAGCCGACCCATAATCCCCGCCTCGGTTTACGAAGACCGGCCATGACAGGCTCCATATGCTGACCTTCACCGGAGGCGGCCCCGGTCCGTCAGCGATGACGTGTGTGAGCGGTTGGAGTTTGGCTTGGTGTAACACACACACACACACACACACACACACACACACACACACACACACACACACACACACACACACACACAGGGCTGACAGCAGCAGACGATGCTTGCTGGATCAGAAGCTCGGCTTCTCTGATTGGACAAATCATTTCAATGCAGTAGAGAGAAAAAAATATTCGGTTCAGTCATAGTTTCGAGAAGCTGTGTTTAAGATTTGACAATAAATACATTAACAATAATGTCTTCCAACAGCTCTCAACATTTCTTTTACCCCTTGCTGTAATTCTGAGACAAACACGGAGCTCTAGAGGTTTCACATCGAGTTAAGACGTTTGTGTTGATTTAACACTTGAAATTCAGCCGACTAAACTAAGAAAACTGAGAACCATGAAGGCATGAATTATATTTAATCTGAAAGGATTACATGCACCTAAACTGCTGCTAAAATCATACGGATGTAGATTAAAAGAAATAAACTGAGCTTTTCAATCCACGTATTAATACAAGAGAAAAAACCTTTAAATTAACCGCTAATTTTTTTTTATTATTATCGTCTGTTTTTTAGAGACTGACTGTATACCCTATCATTAGGTTTTTGTTTATTTAAAAATAATATACCTAAACTTTTTCACTACTTTTTCTACATTTTGTAAATATGTTTAAGGGCCTCCATCGAGACCAACTGCCCACTGACAGCGATGGATGTTGGCGCTTCATTGATGAAAAAGCAATGATAGGCTAACGAACAGCCCTGTTCACATGTGAGACATGCAACATGAACGGCTTGTTTATTCTGTTCAAGTCAGATCATACAGTAACTCAGACATCTGCCATCTTTCCGCCGATGTTCCCCACAGCTTCTTTCAGATTATAACTGAAAGTGGTGGAAAGAGCCTGCAGAAACAGTGGGGTGTTATGGGCTTTATAGACTCTATAATATAGAGGAACAATTATTTTAACAACACGTAGTCTGATCCTGATATTTCATATCAGCCAGACAAGCAGGCATGTTTATTTTACATCATCGTACCCGACTGGTCCAAGTTGTTTGTTCCAACAGTCAGTCCTTCTACACAGGACAGCGCTGTCTCTGAAACTTTTCTCCCCACATTCTGACATCAGTTTGACCTTCTAATGGATAACCATACTTCTCACAGGATGAGAAACCAAAAAGCTAAACTCCTGTAAAAACGTCTGCAGCGTCCCAGCAGAAGAAGGGGGCTGGGGGTACGTGCATGGGCTGTGCGGAGTATAATTAACATGATTTTATTAGTACCAGTGACACTGGAACAGAGTCTGAAGTGGCGCGAGGTGGCCCGTCAAAGCGCCCACACACCGTCAGACGCTGCTGGAAGGATGCTGTGATAAAAAGTTCTGTGCCAGTGTATTCTGGTCCAGACACCTGAAAGGATGATTCTTTAAAAGGAGACACAGTGAAAGACTGTGAAAATACTTGACCTACTTGCATATTTTCTCTTTTAGGGGCACCTTCTGGCCCAGAACAAGGTTTTCCAGTCGCCCTGTTCTGGTCCATTCCTGTCAAATCAAAAGACTTTCTGCCCCAGTTGTTACTGCTTTCTGTTCATAGTGCAGAAACATTTACAGTCAGATGCACCTCAAACCTTCACAGAGACACCAGGTGCCCCCAGATTAATGGCAAACTGTGAATGTGTGAAAGAAGTGAGGCTGTAACAGGATGTGGAATTCTGCAGCTGTGAATGTCAGAGCAGACATGCCTCCAACAAACCACACCACCCAGATACGGGATGATTCACGTTCAGCCTTCCAACCATCAGACCAGGATCTCTTCCTGAAGCTGCCAGCTGACTCAGAGCAGGACAAACATCAGACCCAGCTGCTGCTTTAAATATATGTCACATAGATGTAGATGACTTGTGACCGTCTGACACCAAAGTGACTGGCACAGATGCATAGAGGCAGAATTACTCATATGGCAGGAGTTAATGGAGCCAGCTGTTCTCCAGCGGACATACTGGAATCAGTAATCACCAACACTGATAAGGAAAAGTCATATGAGCACCCATCACTGGTTAATCCGGGTCATTCTTCAGTCTCTCCAGAAGCAATCTCCTCATCCAGTGAAACATGCAGCGTCTTTTTTTCTGGACAGAAAATATCTGCTGAGCCTTTTTCAATCCCATCATCTCCATTCATTATGTACGAGCTCAGCACTTAGATTGTTAAATGTCTTGTTCTTTTAGTTCAGTGGCTAATATGTAATAATTTACCAGTTAGAAGTGCGGCTGCTTCTTGATACAAAGCTTAGCCTTCACAAAGTCTCTGCTGTAGGGGTTTGCTTTGTGCTCTCATTTAGAAGATTGGTGACGTCTAACATCTATACATCTCTATTCTGTCACCATAACAGGAGGCACCATGGAGCTAATGCTCAAATGAAAGCAAAGACCATACGCCACGTGTCAAGTTAGGAACAGATTTTCATATACACTCAGCGACAACTTCGTCAGCTCCACCTGTTCAACTGCTTGTTAACACACATATCTAGTCATGAAGACATGGTGGAGACGACTTGCACTGAGCATCAGGATGAGGAAGAAAGAGGATTTAAGGGACTTTATATGTGGCATGGTTGTTGGTCTTAGTATTTACTGGGATTTCAACCTACAACCATCTCCAGGGTTTCCAGAGAATGGTCTGAAGAAGAGAAAATATCCAGCGAGCAGCAGTTGTCTGGACCAGGATGTCTGGTTGATGTCAGAGGAGAATGGACAGACTGGTTGGAGATGATAGAAAGACAACAGGAAGTCCAATCACACCAGGTGCCTCCTGCCAGCTAAGAAGAAGACAGTTATGAGGGAAAAAGGTCGGCAATCCCCTTTTTATTAATTCATTTATCTAATCTATATTTTTACATATAGAGTACTACTCAGAAAAATTAGGGACATTTAGCTTTTTGTTTGATCCCTAGAATTAAGCTAAAATGCTCTTTAACCTTTAATGTGAACTTAATTAGACTTTTATTAAACTTTTAAATGTACGTGTACGACTGCTCAATGTTTACGTATTTACTGCTGTTCATTAACAAGATGATTAAGCAACAAAATAAAACAAAAATAGTATCTGAACCGTGCATGGAGCACTACATGCTGTCGTTCAACAGCAGCTTGCTGTCTAAACTAGCGCTGTAAAAAACAACAACGCGCAGCATGACAAGCTCCGTACATCCATCATTTCTCGGTTATGACAGCAGGACGCAGAGACGAGATGGAAAAGATGAGCCGGATGGATGGATGGATGGATGGATTTGAGAAATAACATTAATGGAGCAACCCGTGGGCGTCCCCTCCACGGAGAATGTGGGTGTTTTCACACACTCTTCCCGGTCTGAAGGTTCCACACCCGCACTTTTTTTTTTCTTTTTAAAACTTATCCTGCGTTTTCCACCAACGTGTCTGCTCTGGAGGATCTCTGGCTGTCTCTGTGCAGCAGCTGCTTCCTCCTCCTCTCATGTTGTTCTGTGAATCATGACGGCCATCGGTGATCAGCTGATCGGCTTTTCTCTTGAAGCGCTTGTTTAGCAGTTCATGGTTTGCACCAACACATATTTACCTCAAAGGGTTGTCTACCACCATTGGCTGGTGGTAGACAGGGTTTATACTTCAGCTATGCAGGGGCGGGTCTAGAAAAGTTATGATGGGGGGGCCAGGCAGGAGCACTGACCAGGAAAAGGGGGCACAGATGAGACTTTTTTTAGGTCTAGATCTTATGAAACATTGAACTGATTAATACAACTAAAGTGATCGTCTGACGTGAAAAAGTGAAGAAAAACGTGTAAAACTTACAGCCAGTGATGTATTTTACCAGCAGGTGTTTACTTTGGGTGAAGCTGCTGTAGGACTTTTATCACTGCTGCACAAACACTCGTCAATGATAAAAAAAAAAAGCTGTTTTTATCCACATCATCAGTTTTATCAGAGTTTCTTCATCAGTGTCGGCTGTTTAGCTTCAGTCGTCACATCTGCTGTTTTTAGGACAGAAATTATCACCATGGAGACGGCTGGTGAGGTGATGATATGTGAATTCTGAATTATGATCTAGAACGTGGTAGAGATGATACAGAACAACATATAGAAGTACATTACATGCTGCATTCACTGACCATTGGACATCTGACATTTACCGAAGAGAAGGTCAGTTAACAGTAAATATTTGTAGCATCGGCTCGTTCTGTTGCAGTAAAAACGGGGAATTTCAGGCAGTCGCGAATGGTGATTAATCATGATTCATTTGAAAGTTGTGATTAATCATGATTAAAAATTTTAATCCTTTGACAGCCCTAATCTAAACAGTCCTCTTCATCATCCTGTTCACATTTTACCATCATCAGACCAAGATAACACCTAATACAGGACAAGCTGTGGTGCACTACCCACTGTTAGCTTTTGTTTCAATAAACTGTTTGAGATGAAGGAATAAAATTACATGATTCCTACATCATGATGTAATATCAGTGTAGCATTAACTTCTTACAATTTCTATAAATTTCAGCTGAAAGTTGAACATCTAACTTTTTGTGATCAGAATTCCTGCACAGCATGCTTCAAAAAGAATCAAATCACCAGTAAACAAGTACAACAGTAGTAAAGGTAGGCTTCCAGCTAGGAGAGCCTATAAGTAGGTTAAGCCAGAAAACTAGGCAAGAGATTGCCAACACACAAATCTTCATTAATGAACACACACACACACACACACACACACACATACACACAGGGCCAGATTGGTCCCTGGTGTGTTTACCCTGCATTACACCAGAGCCCATCTGTTTCCCAGGAGCACCATATGGGTGACCATGAACAGGCCGCTGGACTTAGTGATGCCAAGCTGGCTAGCTGCTCTGCAGGAGGAGGGCTAAAGCAACATGTTTAACATGTCAGCATGCTAATCCTGAACTGTCCAAGGGTTAGCGGCTCAGCTGCGGGTTAGCCAACATCTGCAGTCACACTGTCTTCCCTGCTCATTCACAATCTGCCGGGAAGCCACGTATTCACTGCAGAGTCCAGAGACCCAATAAGCCCCTTTACTTTCATAATGAGCTGCTTTGGTTCAGTAGCAGCATACATTAAAGGCTTGAAGTTATAACAGCCTTCAATGAGACGAAAGGATGACATCCACTTATGTTACTGTGTTGCACTAAGGATAAAAAAGCTTGCATAAAAAACTCAAACTGCTGATTTACAGGAATAAAAGTGACAGATTTCCATTAAACACAGTTTGTGTATGTGAAGTGTTCCAGGAATCAAATCACAAGTTATCATGTTGCTTAAGGAAATTACAGAAAGTTTATTATATCATGAAAATTTTTGGGAGGTTAATAAAAGGTTTACCACACTGCTTCTACAAAAGGTTCCAGTTTTATGTAGATATACAAGGCTGCGCTTTCATAAGCTGAAGGTAAATGTCAGCATCTGACACGGTTTTCTTTTTTCTCTCTGAAGATGCTTCAGCACCTGACAAAAGAACCCTTTTCAAAAAGTTCTCCTAAAGGCTGAATAGTGTGGGATTTATGAATAATTGTTTATTTTTTAAAACCGTACAAGTGCAAAGAAAATGCATTTTGGCCTTGAATTCTCTTCTACTCCAGGAGCTTTTGACTTCGTCATGAATACGGGGCCTGGGTGAATAGCATGAATGCAATAAAGAAGAAGGCAGCACCTGCCTTCAGGACCGCAACCAGAAACAATGACATGCTCATGCTCCAGAATCAGAGAAGAAGAATGAAATGACTGCACGGAGCGCTGATGCTTGTGTCTGTACCTTGAACATCTGCTTGACCTTGGAGCGGGGAAGGTTGACGTTGAGTTTGTGCAGAAGCTGGAGGACTTCACTGATGCTCAAACTCCCGTCACCGTTCTTATCGGCCTCAGTGAAGGTCTGCTTCAGCCATGTGATGAACGGTCGGTTAAGGTTTTTTGTTTTGTTTTTTTTTTGCAACACATCCAGCTACACCTGAAAATGACATCTCATCCGTGATGCAACATCTCTACCATACGGCTGTGAAGGATATTGGTCGCGGGTGCGCTGTCTCTTGGCCAGACTGTCCTCGTCACTGATGCCGGCCATCAGGTACTTGAGGCCGGTGATCCAGGTTCGGGCCTCCTCTCCTGTGCCAGAGACCAGGTCCAGGGACTCCATGTGTTCGCCGTAGTACAGGCTGAAGCAGCAGTTGGGGTCGAAGCTGCCGTCTGCATATCGCTGAAAGATCTCCGACTGCTTGCCTTCACACACTTCACGGATAGAGTCGATGGAGACTGAGGAAACAGGAAGTTAACAAATGAGTGGTACAAAATAACTTTAGTGTTAAATCATTTTCTACTTCAGCTGCGTTGTGTCTGAGGTTGTTAAAGGGGCTTATTATGGAGAGAAAAGTTTAATGAACATAGAAAAATGTATTCTTGTAAATGGGTCCCGTTAGTGAGCCGTTCAGATCTGACTGGTTGTTCTGGAAACTACGTACTTCACTTGTATGTACTGAATTTTCCTAATTGTAGTATACAGCAAGCGAACTACTGCAGTGTGTGAAACGTGCCTGGATGGTGCTCTTATTTGGAAAGATTCTCCTGTATTCATCTGACCAGTCTACATTTCACACTTTATGCCATCATTCTTTAATTGAATCTGCCACAGCAGTCTCAAAACTGATGAATTCTCTTTTATGTCTATTCATTTATTCATCATCTTTATTATTCTAATCATAATTAAAGCTTAATGACAACACATCTGACAACTTATTGGTTTATTGACGTTTTCATGTGAGCGGATCCAGCGTCCTCAGGTGCAGCAATGACTAAACTACAGGTAACTACATGTGTACCGTCTTCTTCTGTGGTGCTTTCAATACGGTACTTATCCCAAATGGTGTTCTAGCTCCTATCAAACAAATCTACTACTGCAGTTTTAAAGTTGTTTGTCCATCCAGAGACACCGTGGTAAAAATGATGGTACAAATATGGCAGCTGCCATGTCTATGGATTCACAGCAAGTAGAAATAAACAGTTCATTCCGAGAGGATGAAACCACAACAGTAAAGTGATTAGATACCAATAGAAATGGTTTTTAATTCTCTGTTACATGATTTTTTTCGACACTGCACCTTTAAAGGCTTGCCGACAACGTGTGAGTACAAACGTAGAACGAGGAACGTTCTACGTAGAAGAGGATTTCATAAACAGCACTTGCCTTCACCTCCTTCCAAAATCTTCTCAAATCATGCTTTCATTTGTCACCTTTCAGAACTTGGACGTTTAAACGTAAAATGAGTAAATTCTCATCAACAGCACACAGTCAATTTTACTTTTTATTCAGACAAAGAAACATATTGGTGCTCTTGGAGCAGGAGGAGTGACGATAAACCCAGAGGCTGATGGAGGAATTACTAGGAATATAAATCTGCCTGCTGGTTGTTGGGCCTCCGTAGTGTAGTGCTTTAACAACATTTGCTGGTTAAACTTGACTGGCAACAAGACTGAGGCTCAAGCACCAGTTGTCTGTGATCAAACTGCACACAAGGGAAATGCAGGTATCTGAGAATAAACCTGCACATTAGTAATATATCATTAATAAGAGTGGAAGTAAGAAGCTAACAGGCTATGCACCACATGAATCTCATTCAGAAATAACCTGTTGGAAGAAACAGGATAAGGATTCGTGTTTTACACATCTAACAGACCAAGTCTATGTTCTGATGCCCTGAATATGAATACTAAAACAATAGTCGTATACAAACACTCATCAATTACAGCCACTCCAGGCTGCATGTGCAGCATCTATCAGTCTGAGGCAGCTGCTTGAATACTTTACTCGTGGCTGTTTAAGATGCCACCAACATGATGCTCTGCATGCTGCATGCAGCTTGTGTGCTCCCATGTGGCTACGAGCCCTCCCTAAAAACCAGCATCACCACACCAGACCAAACCAGACACCAGAGTGAGTTAGAGTGCCGCTCCTTGACGAAGCACTTCAATGAATTATGCAGCGGAGTACCCCAGGCACTCCTTAGACAAGGAGAACCACAGCTACGCGGGGAGGGAGGGAGTTGTGTGTGTGTTTATGTGTGTGTGTGTGGGTTGGGGGGCATTGTTTTAACCATGGAAAGCACGTTGGGCTGCATTTATGTATGAAAAGTGCTCTATAAATAAAGACTGATTGATTGATTGATTGATCGATCCGGAACCCGTTGTTGAGCGGATGACTATCTGAGCTCCTAAGAGACTGATTCCTAACTTTTTATTTCAGTCCCTCGATCAGGTCTGAATTTCTATTTGTTCAGTTTGTTGCTTCGCGTCATCTGCTGGTTCTGAAGCTTCAAGTTTTTCTTCCCATGTTGGTCTTTTTCAGGCCAGAAGGCGACCGAAGGAGATGGAGATTGGAAATGAACTCCAGCTAATTCTTTTTAGTTTTCATTTAATACTAAATGAAAAATAAGGATTAACTGGAGGGTAACATAATACACAGGTGTCATATCTCATGTCTATGAGAAACTTTAATAAAGTTGGTGACCAGTCAGAATGTGGCTGAACCACCGACGGTCTCTGTGTGGGAAAACAGCTTTCTGAAGATCTTTCGGAGGTTTTTTGGGGACATTTTTATGCCTTTTTCTGTCCAGTCCTTTTAACCGACCTTTTTTTCACTATGAATCATTCAAGCATGAAAAATCTTCTAATTCAAGGTATTTTACATGCTTGTAATCTCACATGCAATCAAACACACTGATGGTGTTACGCTGGGTTTGTCTGGTAAAGTGTTAAGGTCAGACTGGGTAAGCAGTCAATGTGCAGGCCCGGGGAAATCCTTAAAAAGCCGAGCAGACTGGCAGAGAACGTATTCCCAGAAAAGACTGAGACATGGAGATCTGTCAGGGTTTCACACAGTGTGACTTGTTTCAAACTGGGCTTCAGTAAAAACTGACATCATGCATGGGACTCGCAGACGGCGTGACCCAACATCCATGCCCTGTACTTCAGGAGTAAAGCTGAGGGAGCGCAGCGTCTCCTCCCTACATACATCAAACTGCACAAATAACCTAAGAGGAGGGCGGATTAGGATGGAAGATGTCCTGCATCACAAGGTCAACTCAGCTCTGTGGGAAAGGAGCTTAAAGTCTCCATCACAGGAAGTTTAGATTTCAGGATTTAAATGGGATATGTCATGGAAAAATCCACTTTTTTAGTCCTTAAATACATGTTTTTGTGCACTATTAGTGTTTATCAATGCAGAAAATTTAAATACTTTCTCTCCTGATGCTGTGTACATATCTTTATATTCTTTTTGGGTAATATTTTTCAGCAGGTTTCATCAGTGAGGTTTATAAAAAATGCTGACTGTGAGAATTTTTTACAACCTGCTTTGATCCCAGTCGCTGCTAGTTGATTGTAAAACTTGACCCGAGTCACTCATTCAACAATAAATGCTTTTGGATTTAATGTAAAATGTTCATTAGGACCCGATGAAACATTGCTTTTTGCCTGTGGCCATGTCTCGAAGGCACCTCAGGCCCCCCCTCATCACCACCTCTGTAGAAGAACAGCTGGATTTATTCTGATCTGCCAGTGAAGCCTGTGTTTGCCATTTTTATTTGGGGGCATATGTGCAAGACACTTTTTGGGAAGATTAAAGCTGATGAATAATTAAATGGACTTAAGGAGCTTATTTTCCAGGACTACAGAGGAGGGAAGCAACAGGAAACTGATCCTCTAAGCCCCCCTGGGACGCCCAGCCAGGCTGGGAGCTACCACCAAGACGTCCCTTCCCTTTCTTTTGTTCTAAAAACACTCTGAGCACCAATGGATGTTTGACTGTTGCAGACATTATGCAGGAATAATAAAGTTCAATCCAAAAGCTTCATCCACGATGGGAAGTTAAAAACGAGAAACTTTAAGAAAAACAAGGAAAAGTCATGTTAACTTTCTAAACATTAAAATGTTTATTGCACTTTTTTGTTCTTGTAACGTCAAGAAAACTATAAGCTTATTTGCACCAAAACAACTTTATTTATAAAGCACTTTAAACGACCACAGCTGAACAAGGTGCTGCACACAAGTTAAATCAAGATACAAATGAAAGCATCAGACATAAGATCCGATAAGTAATCTAATACCGTGTGAGAAACAACAGCTATTCACTGGAAAGAAATGGGCTTTGCAAAGAAAAACGATTGAAATGTGAAATATGTCATGTTTATAGCAAAAGAAAGGCCAGAATGAGCTCCTTTAAAGGCCAGGAGCTCTATCAGCCTGCCAGTCAGTCAGCTGTCACACACTGAAAATGACTTTCTACCATCTGCTTTCACACTGCTGCAAAATGATAGTGATCGCCTCAAATAATCACACTCACACATGTTTAGTTTTGACATGTGATGTGACTCAGATTTTACACCCTGCCATGTACTGTATCCAGGTCAGAAATCCCACCGCAGTAACCACGGTAACCACTGCACTAAAACCTGACTTGAATGACTTGATCTTCTCAGTCTTGTTCGCTGTTTACCAGCAACTGTTAAAATATGGCTGACTGTGCAGAAGCAAAACATTTCCTATGTAAAAGCATCAAGTTATTAAGTTTAACCCTATGAAAAAAATGGGCGCTTCAAATAAAGACCAGACTTTTTACTTTACTCATCCCCAACTGGGGAAATTCAGGTGTCCAGCAGCATGTTAGTCATACTTTATCAAGCACTCCCACAACCAAAACTACTACTACAAAAGCACAACATAACAGTAAAAAAATAAGTTACAGGCTCCTATCAGTAATACCGATTTAAAGGGCTACTTGGATTTGTGTGTGTTTTGGTTTGTAAGTACTTCTGAGTAGTCTGTGTTGTAGTTGCAGAAATCAGCAGTGAGAGGACCTCAGTTTGGAAACTAAGACCTATCCTGAAGGAGAAAAGACATTTTCTCCATGTGAAACCACTTTAGCACCAAAATGTTCGTAGCAGCATCTGAATTTGGTCACTGCATGAAGAGGCTGCTTAACATGTTGAACTTTGAAGCTAAATTTAGTAAACAGAGAAATCTGACTTTTTGTAAAGGAATGATTAGTGCAGCGTTGAAGGGAATGAGACGTCACAGCTCAGCAGGCAATTAAAGAGAATCCCTCAAAAAACAAAAAACAAACAAAAACAAACTTCCACCTAGGGCTGGGCGATTAATCGGTAAAATCGATAAATCGAATTTTCCATTTCTGGAGATTTATTTGAATGAAAATCTGGATTTTTTTCCAGAGTTAGTTAGCAGCAGACTTCGCTCCACACCAGAACGGTGTTTGTCTGACAGATTTTCAGTGAAGAGGTCCTTCACTCATGGCTGGGATTTAGCTGTACGTATAACTGCAGTGAGAAATGCTGCTCTCTACAAGATGCAGAAGTCAACTTAACCCACAAACCCTCGTTAAGAGACGACCTCCATCAGAGGAATTATTTCTGTATGATAAGGATCCAGATGGAAAGAGATCACGGATGCATTGTGTCGCATATTTCTATGTAAGATATGAAGTCATTTATATGGTGGAAAAGCTTTGACATTAAATGCTTTATTTTTGCTGGCATTCATCTATATAAACATAAATGTTTTTAATAAGTTTATTTATGTTTTGTAAAAGAAAAAAAAAAAAACGGAAATCGGATTTGGTTATAAAAAATCGGAGATTTTATTTTTAGGCCACATTGACCAGCCCTACCTCCACCTGAGCTGCAAACAGTCAGAAATGAAGCAGAAGGATCAGAAAACTTCATTTTCCTAAAAAACAAGTTAAAAACTAACACTAACTACACAAATGTTTGTTTGCAAATTGTATTTCCTTTGAAATGACTTTTTCTACCAGTGGGGTAATTTCTCTTAAATCCTCTCATTTTCTACATATATAACAAGTTTTGCTCAATTTCATTAACACTAACCCAATTCCACTGTGATCAGCTGTGAGTCATTTATTCTGCAGGTCTAATCCCAAAACACAAACTTGAAGACAGTAAACATGAATAAAAGCACAAATACTTAAAAAAGCCCAGCAGGAAACAAGTCGGACCGAACCTTCATTTATGCCACGCAGACATTCTTCAGTTTAGAAAATAGAGATGCTTTGCAAAGCCACAGTAACACCATGTACACAAAAACAAACAAAAAACTGTGCTGCTTCATCTAAACTCCTAATTTTTCGGTTTTTTATGGTTTTTTTGGGGGTTTTTTTTGGTTTGTTTTTTGGTTGTTTAGGTCTTTGAGCTGCTGTCAGTTTGAAACTTGAATTTTCAAAGAGAAAAGCTTTTTTAGAAAAGGACCTCAGGATAACAACGACGTTTGATGAGACAATGCCACATTTTCACACATTTTAACTACATCATAAATCTGCTCCCTGTTGGAGCAGTTTGGATTTGAAACACTGACTTTAAGAAGATACTCACTCTTAGCTTTTTCATTTTTGCGCGAGGGCCTCCAGCGGATGCAGGACTTGTGGTCGTCCAGGTAGAAGAACCGCACCAGTCCCTTGGAGCCGCCGCGGAGCTTCACCATCTGGGTCCCCATCTGCATGGAGCTCATGCATTTTTCCACTGGAGGGAAGGAAACAAGCCAGGAAGAAGAGGAGGGGGAGAAAAAAAAGAGAAATGGTTGGAAAGTTGTCATAAAGGAAACTGAATTGCAGTGCAACTCAGAGTGAGACAAAAATATACATATACTGGTGTTATTTCACAAAAATCCATTCAGGATTTCATGCAACATAGTTATTTACGTACAAACTAGCATGAACACACAAGGTTGCAGAGTGAAAGCATTGGATCTGCTGTCTGAGCTGACAGGACTTTGCTTGTCTCGTGGGAGGAGAGAAAGCAAGGGAAGAATATTTCACCATGAAAAGCCATTTAATAGAACCCTTCTTCATACTGCAGGGTATGACAGACCAAGAAGAAGAAAGTACAAACACAAACCAGACGCTCTCTGCAAAGTGTGACGTTTATATTGTGACCAAAACACTCAGAGAGCTGATTTCAGTCAGTTTAGCCAAAATCCTGAATGACGTGCAGACAGCGCTGGGTGTGCAGGAAGATAACGTGTGGTAATCCGCCATGTCTCTGTGCTGCCGTCACACACCCTGATTATCAATTACCAAGTGTCTGCCAGATCGTATCAAACCACTTTCCTGCAACATGCTGGGAATTAGGCCACCTCAGCATGCACATGTTAACAGGTTAACAAGTTAAGAAGGTTGCTGACACATGAGGAGCAATGCTGCATTCAAGGTAACACTAAGGAAAACATTGTTCTGCTAATGATGGCAATTCAAACCTCCATCATGGAAGATTTAAGAATTTAATACATTCATTTAAATATTTATTTAAAAACATTTTTTTTTAAATGTATTTTTTACATGAAATCCTGTCGGGGAGGCTAGTAGTGCAAATCACTTTAATCTCAAACACCTGCAGAGTCCGGTGAGAAGAAAAATGAACAAGGCAAGATAAGAAACTTTGACTGTTCACTTCATTTAAAAATAATTCAGCTTGTAGTGAGACAGAGCAGCAGTGGTGCATCGCTCTGGCTGAGCATTGATTTGCCTCGCTGCAGATGACCCAGCCCCAGGGTATCATTAATGTAGTTCAGCGCTGTTCTCCTGACCTCTGATATCGAATTCCTGCCCAGAGAAGTATCAACAAACTCCACAAGTCCACAACAGCACAGCGAGCGCAGAGTTAGCCAAACAACAAACACCTGCTGAGACTGGCTAATTAAAACCTGCTGGGAATGTAGATACCCGGAGGTTCCAGTCTGATCAGCTGTCACAGGCTAATCAAAGCGTCACCTACTCCACACACACACACACACACAGAAAGCTCCACACACCAAGTTCCACACACACACCAAGCTCCACACAGAAAGCTCCACACACACACACACAGAAAGCTCCACACACCAAGCTCCACACAGAAAGCTCCACACACACACACACACACACACACACACACACACACACACACACACAGAAAGCTCCACACACCAAGCTCCACACACACAGAAAGCTCCACACACAAAGTTTTGTTTTACCCCTTTTCTCCTTTTTTTGAAAATTAAGGAATTAAAGTTCAGACTTTATTTTGAGATAAATGTTCCTGGATATATTTATTCATTTTTGTCTCCATACTCAGAGGATGAACATTACCTAAAGGTTTGTAAAACAGTGACTGTGGGCAGGGCCATTTTGGGTGCTTTAAGTACAACCGCTTTGAACCCCCCTTGGTTCTGTTCTTGTTTTCCATTTGTGTGTGTGGGAGAGGATGGAGGGAGTCGACTCAGAGCAGATCTAACAGCTGTTGGCATCTGCTTGCAGAAGTTTTTATTTTGGAGTGGTTGCAGCCAACCAGCGGATAAATTGTCAGCAACACGGGATCACTTTTTTTCAGAAAGCTACAATAGTTTTCACTTCTAAGGCGTGAATATGATAACATACCATTTTTTCTAAAGCACTATAAAAACAACAGCTGATAAAAACAAACATAAAAACAGAACAAGAATTAAAATGCAAAAAAAGAATAAAATAGCTGTAAATGACCACATAGGAGCTATACAATTAACCTAAATAAATGTAATTGATCATTAGCCTATATTTTTGGCCTTCATTACTGCATTTTTCTGCTCCTGTAAGTAGAAATTCGGGTGTTTTTATAGCGTTGCGGCTACATGTGTTTAGCGTGAACAAGCCACAACTGGCTGTTTCACTCCATCGTAGCCTAGCTCAGGGATGGAGTCGGTCCTTAAGCGCTGCAGTCCTGCAGGTTTTGACTCATTCCTGCTGCAGCACACCTGAATCAGATCAGTAAGAGAGACATTTCATTTGAATCGGGTGTGTTGGTGCAGGGAAACATTTTAAAACCTGCATGGCTGTGGCTCTCAGGGAAGGAAGCTGCCTATCCCTGACGTAGATTCTTCATAGGAGCCGTCGGCTGAGGAAGCGACCGGCTGCCATCTGCCCTCGCTTTGACCTGTTCTTCTTCAAGACTCTGAGGCCGGCAGGAAAGACCACAGCTGAGCTGTCCCATCCCATCCTCAAACTTTTCATCTCTCCCCCCACTGGCAGGATGCTGTGGTCCATCAGGACCAAAAGCTCAGCTTCATGACACTAGCAATCCAGAGGTGAACCTGATCTTTCCGAGCTAGTGATCCTGCCTTACAGGAAGCCATGTTTGGTCTCAGCCTGAGAAAACGACCTGGTAACGGGTCAAGCTATGTCACGTTCAAATACAATCTTAAGAATCTTAAAAATGGAAGTTGTGCAGACAGAAGTGAGGTCATACATGTCTGTGGTTGCGTGTGAACTAATGCAGAGAGTGAGCAGGTGTTTTTAAAGCTGCTGAAGCAGATGGTACGTCTCTGATGGAAAAGACTGCATGGCCTTTTTATCTCCTGTGGACTCACACAGAAAGGACAACCAGCCTTTGTGGAAGGATCAATACTGCAGCCACCACAGCGCTCACAGCGCAGCTCTTCATTATTCCTATTGATTCCACATGAAGGCGTGATAACACACACAAAACACCAGGACCTAAAACAGAATAAAAATCTGAAAAGTGACATCAAAGTAGTCTTTTTGATCAATGAAATCAGAAAATACAGACGATCCTGAAGTTATATGAACAAATAATAGAGCTGTAATGTCTCTGCTGAGGGAGTTTAACATTTCACCGATTTTTAAAACCTGTTTTCATATTCTGTCTGAGAACTTTACAGCTAAATTAAAATCATTCCTCATCAGTGTGTTGACAGAAACCTCTGATGGTGAAAAGCATTTATTTTCTAATGCAACAGATTACAAAAAAGAAAAAAAAAACTAATTTTTACTGAATATGAAGGACAGGTGAAGTCAGTAATGGTGCAACTCATGCTTCCATAAAAAATACTGTTACCACAACCATGTTGCATTATTCCTGCTCGAGTCCACAAGAAAATCATTAAAGGTTCTTTGGTCAATGATCACTGCTGGACCAAAGCTGGACCAAAGCAAAAATCCGTGTTATGGAAGCCACTGAGCAAACAGGAAAGAAACCATCATGCAGTGGTTCAATTCTCCATCATTAGGACAAAATCTTGATGACAAACTGAAGCAAGACGGACATGAATGTGACAGCGCGTGAGCTTTCTGAGGTAATGAATGTGTGCTGTAATCGAAACTAAAGTCGGTTTATACTGAAGCATCACTAGGAAAAGAAAAAATAAATAAAATAACCATCCACAGATGCCAACAGCAGCCTCTGATACACGTGGATTTTGATCTGTAGAACAAAATTTCCACACCATCATCCAGCCCTGCATCCAGTCAGCATCCTCCTGGTAATAATCTTCTAGAAAATCTAAAGATATCTCTTGAAGGTTTTTCATTACTTTGTCGTCACTTCTTTTAGTGACTTTTCTGGGAAAGAAGGAAGAAAAGGAAACAAGTGATCTTTAACTATAAAACTACAGCTTTAACTATTTTTATGGAAGCATGAGTTGTGTAGCTGTGGTCTTCCTGCAGTGCCTGAAGCCCAGTGGCTGTAACAGATCTAAGGATCTGCACTTCAGATGAAGAGGGGCAGTAATCCATGAAATGAGCTGCTGCCACAGCTTAGCTGGAGTGAGAGCATCCCGACTCTGCAGCCTCTCAGGTCATAAAGGCCCACTGCTTAAAACTATCTCCAACACCAATATAGGAGGCTCGTTCCTTCTCAGCTGAGCACTTTCTAGCAAAGTATCCTGCCGGCGTTACACCTGTCCACAACCAGATCTCATCCTGGAGGCAGAGATGCTCACTGTTAGTCAGATAAACTCAGACATTCAATTAAAATACTAGAATATGAATATGCATTACACCAATAAGCCTTGCTCTGGCTGCTTGCTATTTATCCTCAATAGATTTTAAAAATTAGCTGCAAACTGCAATCAAGTCTAATTATCACACAGGGAGTTACTTAGGCACAACACTCGCAGATAACATGACAGCTGCACCCCCAACACACAAACAGCTGAAAAGACAAGAAGCACAGGGCTGAGGTCACGGCAACCAGGGCCTCAACGCAGGGCTGAGGCCACGGCAACCAGGGCCTCGACGCAGCAGGGCTGAGGCCACCGCAACCAGGGCCTCGACGCAGGGCTGAGGCCACCGCAACCAGGGCCTCGACGCAGGGCTGAGGCCACCGCAACCAGGGCCTCGACGCAGCAGGGCTGAGGCCACCGCAACCAGGGCCTCGACGCAGGGCTGAGGCCACCGCAACCAGGGCCTCGACGCAGGGCTGAGGCCACGGCAACCAGGGCCTCGACGCAGCAGGGCTGAGGCCACCGCAACCAGGGCCTCGACGCAGGGCTGAGGCCACCGCAACCAGGGCCTCGACGCAGGGCTGAGGCCACCGCAACCAGGGCCTCGACGCAGGGCTGAGGCCACCGCAACCAGGGCCTCGACGCAGGGCTGAGGCCACCGCAACCAGGGCCTCGACGCAGGGCTGAGGCCACCGCAACCAGGGCCTGGGGCAAGATTCTTTTTAAAGAATGTATTCCCAGAGGTGGTGATGCATCAAAAAGGAGAAGATAAAGGAACAAGGAGGAAAACTGGTTCATCTATTGGTTAATGCAGGAAAACTTCTGCTTCAACCACCTCAGTAAAACATGGAGCTGCATCAGATCATAGTGGTCTTGGACTGATCTTATGTAAACTTTTACCGCGTTTGTCCTCTTCTCTCCCCAAGATGTTTCTCGCCGCTAATGTCATTACGTGTGTATGTTTGGGTTGCTTTTACCCACAATGCCCTGTGTTACATCCTTGGTACCGTGGTTTACTTGAAGCAAACAGAGACCAACAGTTGTAGGCAGACCAGAGTTTGTGTCTTTGAACTGCATCAGAGTTTGTTTGCAGTTTCACACCTCTGCAAATGAACCGAACTTTTCAAAAAAACAACCTGGGACTGGAATCAGAAATCAGCCGCTCTGAAGGCACCTAAAACCGGCAGGACAGTAGCTCTGGAGGGCCAGCAGTAAAGAGCCCTGCTCTACACCAACAGATTTCATTAGTTTGGGTTGAAAGAAATAAAACCATATTTTTCCCTAGCGGACTTTGTTGTACATGTGCAACTTTCAGCAAAGATAAAAAAAAAAAGACGATGTCTCACTCTGTATTTTTTCCCTTCTTTGCGCATGTGCATTGTGCATCTCTCAGCAGAGATAGGATTAGAAGATGTCTCACTCTGTACTTTTTATTTGTTTGTTTTTTTTTTGCCGACAATAGTCGACGGCTAAATTCGTTATCGACTATTTTTATTGTCAACTATTAATTGTCGAATATTAATCATTGCAGCCCTGTTTGAGAAGTCACTAATTTACCTGGGTGGACAACCCGAATCTCATCATGGTGTGGGACATCCTGCAACCTTGAGGGAAATTATTATGGGAATTATATCCCTGATACTGGAATCCTGAACCTTTTTCCTTCCTTCTCTCACCACTGAATATTAACCTGCACTGGAGAAGTGCTACATTTGTATTTAAAAAAAAAAGTATAAATGAAATATTAATTTAACTCTGTAGCTCGTACACTAGTTGAATCACCTAAACATTAATAAGTTGTTTTTCTTCAGGTTCCGAATGAAGGCAAACCTGAAAGTAAGCAGCTTCATGAAAATGTGCATTTATCTGGTAATATCTGCTTACTAAGAAAACTGGTGCAATAGGATGCATCCGTGGCAAAAATGTTGGGCTGTTCATTGGTCTTGAATCAACATGGAGCATTTTTAGCCCATCCTTAAATCAGGGCAGCATCCACTTTAGTTCAGAGAAATAAATTCAGGTTTGACTAAATGTTAACGTCTACCCTATCTGAGCCTTCTTGCACCATGTCCCACTTCCTTTGAAGAAACTACTGTTGTTTAAGGCTTTGAATGGTGTTGGAGGACGTAATGTGGGCGTTAATCATTAATCAGATTATGCTGTGTTACATGTAAACAGGAACATGGATAGAATATCCTACTGTTACTCATCTTTAATGGGAATCGTGACACATTTTGAAGAAGGCTACCAGTCAGAGGATTGCTGCAGCTCCACTGACTCAAACTCTTCTTTGTGGTTTCCTTTAACTTATTTCCTCGCAGATGAAAAAGCAGAAGGAGGTCACGCTCTGCTCAAGCTCGTCTACCAGGCGGCTAAAAGGACAACGTGTCCACTCATGTGATACAGCTTGCTGAGCCTCTGAAGCCCCCCATGGGATCTAAGCTTAATCTGTGAAATATCTTCCCACTGTACTTCACAAAGGTCTGCTCACTGAGAACAAGCAAGCTTCATGGACTTAACCCAAGGGTGATACAAAGCCTTTAAATTCAAACATACAGAATAAAACACACAGACCAACGGTCATTTAGCCCCAGGTGGTGGAGGAAATGCATTGGACCCCCGTCTGCTCCATCTGTGTAGGGTTAAGTCACTGAGCCTGGACTGAAAAAGGTGCTGATCTCCATTAAGCATCAGTCAAGTGTTTGGCCGCACAAAGCAACACTGCTGTCTGTCAGCATCCGGCTATGTGAACTTAACCTTTACTGGAAGTGACAGCGTCACAGGGGCATGGTGCTGTTGCTCACTGTGCACGCCATATGGTGGCTGGTCAACTGACCCATACAGCAGGAGCACGGACGCAACAATAATGAATACAAGGTGCTTCAAAGAGAAAAAATAACTCTAGAAAATATTCATTATTAGATAAATCAACTTCAACTGGGAATGAATGAGGAGAAAAGGACAAAAGGGAAAAAGCTCCATCATAAAGGCACACCCAGGACGGATTGTTGCAGAGCAAAAAAAGAAAAGAGGGGATTAACCGTAAGTTTGATAGCGCTAAAGAAAAAAAAAAAACAAAACTACAGATGTTACACACTGTTCATCAAAGCAGCGAGACGCTGCGGCAGAACACACATGTACAACAGTTTGTAGAGGCAGAGAGACAAAAGTGGAGCACAAGATGCACTGAAAGCCTGTACAGTCTCCGGTGGGGCTCTGGGCTGGTTGCCATAGTTACAACATCAGATTTAAAGAGTGTGTGTGGATAGGGAGAAGTGCTGGGTGTTAAAATGGATGAAAACAGGCACTGGACCTGACTGTGGGCTTCATTAATAAGATAAACTAACAATTCCCAAATATTTGAGTCATTTGGGAAATATGCACCAAGTTACAACTGGTTTGTTTCATAAAGATGTCGATTAATTGTAAAACTGTGAAATCCTTTGCATACATGTTCCCTGCAGGATCAAATCTTCTTTTAGTTTATTTAAAAACTATGATAAGTTGGAGAGTTTAGAGGAATATTAGAATTAGACTTACTACAAATGTTTGCACTGCGAGGAGTCTGCAGGGAAGATCTGGAGCATCTGTGATAAACTCAAGATGTTGAAATCATACCAAAGAATATTAGTGATATGGAAATGGTTTCATTTAGAGCCTGATAGTTACATCAGCTAAATTTACACAAACCACCTCGTCGTGGGATTGGGAGGATGGCTATTAAAGATCTTTCTTTAGTAAATAAAGGCTACTGCTCTCAACAGGGATCCTTGTGACCAAACAAAGAATCGGTGCACTGCAGAGACACACAGCAGAGCCTGATCACACAAAAAGAAGAAAACTCATTTTATGTCTAATTTTACTAAAAGGGCTGGGGGATCATATGATTGTGTCTAATGATTGCAATTCATTTCTGGTTGATCATGGTGATCAGCTGTGAGCCTATCTGACGTTTTCCTGCTCCACTTTCATAAGTTGCTGGAGAAGTTAAAGCTGAGCAAGCAGAAGGACCAAACGTGGAGCTGAGGGCAGCAAAATAGATGCCAGACATGTTTTAGAGTTATCCACCGAAGAGGAGGTCACAACATTGGCTGAGTGGTAGTGGTTTGGATATCTCCAGAGCTACTGCTGTACGCAGCTACTTCTGTACGCAGCTACTTCTGTAGCAGCTACTGGTGTACGCAGCTACTTCTGTACGCAGCTACTTCTGTAGCAGCTACTGGTGTACGCAGCTACTGCTGTACGCAGCTACTTCTGTAGCAGCTACTTCTGTACGCAGCTACTTCTGTAGCAGCTACTGGTGTACGCAGCTACTGGTGTACGCAGCTACTGCTGTACGCAGCTACTTCTGTACGCAGCTACTTCTGTACGCAGCTACTTCTGTAGCAGCTACTACTGTACGCAGCTACTTCTGTACGCAGCTACTTCTGTACGCAGCTACTTCTGTAGCAGCTACTTCTGTAGCAGCTACTACTGTACGCAGCTACTACTGTACGCAGCTACTTCTGCACGCAGCTACTTCTGCACGCAGCTACTACTGTACGCAGCTACTACTGTACGCAGCTACTTCTGCAGCAGCTACTTCTGTACGCAGCTACTTCTGCAGCAGCTACTTCTGTACGCAGCTACTTCTGTACGCAGCTACTACTGTACGCAGCTACTACTGTACGCAGCTACTTCTGTACGCAGCTACTTCTGTACGCAGCTACTTCTGTACGCAGCTACTTCTGTAGCAGCTACTGGTGTACGCAGCTACTACTGTACGCAGCTACTTCTGTACGCAGCTACTTCTGCACGCAGCTACTTCTGCACGCAGCTACTTCTGTACGCAGCTACTTCTGTAGCAGCTACTTCTGTACGCAGCTACTACTGTACGCAGCTACTTCTGTACGCAGCTACTACTGTACGCAGCTACTTCTGCACGCAGCTACTTCTGTACGCAGCTACTTCTGCAGCAGCTACTGGTGTACCCAGCTACTTCTGTAGCAGCTACTTCTGTACGCAGCTACTACTGTACGCAGCTACTTCTGTACGCAGCTACTACTGTACGCAGCTACTTCTGCACGCAGCTACTTCTGTACGCAGCTACTTCTGCAGCAGCTACTGGTGTACCCAGCTACTTCTGTAGCAGCTACTTCTGTACGCAGCTACTACTGTACGCAGCTACTTCTGTACGCAGCTACTACTGCACGCAGCTACTTCTGCACGCAGCTACTTCTGTACGCAGCTACTTCTGCAGCAGCTACTGGTGTACCCAGCTACTTCTGTAGCAGCTACTTCTGTACGCAGCTACTACTGTACGCAGCTACTTCTGTACGCAGCTACTTCTGCAGCAGCTACTTCTGCAGCAGCTACTACTGTACGCAGCTACTACTGTACGCAGCTACTACTGTACGCAGCTACTTCTGTACGCAGCTACTTCTGTACGCAGCTACTTCTGCAGCAGCTACTGGTGTATGCAGCTACTTCTGTAGCAGAGGTGTACGCAGCTACTTCTGCAGCAGCTACTGGTGTACGCAGCTTCTTCTGTACGCAGCTACTTCTGCAGCAGCTACTTATGCAGAAGCTACTGGTGTACGCAGCTACTTCTGCAGCAGCTACTGGTGTACGCAGCTACTTCTGTAGCAGCTACTTCTGCAGCAGCTACTGGTGTACGCAGCTTCTTCTGTACGCAGCTACTTCTGCAGCAGCTACTGGTGTACGCAGCTTCTTTTGTACGCAGCTACTTCTGTCGCAGCTACTTCTGTAGCAGCTACTGGTGTACGCAGCTACTTCTGTAGCAGCTACTGGTGTACGCAGCTACTTCTGCAGCAGCTACTGGTGTACGCAGCTACTTCTGCAGCAGCTACTTCTGCAGCAGCTACTGGTGTACGCAACTACTTCTGTAGCAGCTACTGGTGTACGCAGCTACTTCTGCAGCAGCTACTGGTGTACGCAGCTACTTCTGCAGCAGCTACTGGTGTACGCAGCTTCTTTTGTACGCAGCTACTTCTGTCGCAGCTACTTCTGTAGCAGCTACTGGTGTACGCAGCTACTTCTGTAGCAGCTACTGGTGTACGCAGCTACTTCTGCAGCAGCTACTGGTGTACGCAGCTACTTCTGCAGCAGCTACTTCTGCAGCAGCTACTGGTGTACGCAACTACTTCTGTAGCAGCTACTGGTGTACGCAGCTACTTCTGCAGCAGCTACTGGTGTACGCAGCTACTTCTGCAGCAGCTACTGGTGTACGCAGCTACTTCTGTAGCAGCTACTGGTGTACGCAGCTACTTCTGTAGCAGCTACTGGTGTACGCAGCTACTTCTGCAGCAGCTACTGGTGTACGCAGCTACTGGTGTACGCAGCTACTTCTGCAGCAGCTACTTCTGTCACAGCTTCTTCTGTACGCAGTAGTAGCAGAAAAGTAGAAGTTGAAAAATCTTGCATAGGGATGGAAAGTTAATACTGGTGCTATTTTAAACATACAAATTTGGCATTATCTCAGAGAAGCTGATTTTGGGCGTGTAGGTGCCTTGTCACAGTGGTGAACCGAATCCACAAAAAACACTTTATCACCACTTATGGAGATTCTGTCTTATTTAATTTGCTTTTATTTGCATTGTATGTTAGTAGAACATTTAGGTAATCTCAAGTTCCTTTAGTTTTCAGTGCAGAAACTGGTAATATAAAAAAAAATTGATAAAAATCGAGGTCATATAAAACAATATATCATGATAATTTCTTTTGCCCTATCGCCCAGCCCTGTCCTTGAAAAACTCAATTGACTCGATTACAAAAAATCATTAATTCAAATAATTTTCTGCAATGTTTAATTTTTTTTTTTTTTTTTAATGATTTCTAATATCTACAATAATTACCATCACACAATGTGTTGCCCAACATCTGCAGCAGATCCACATATAATCGTTTGCTGCAGCCCCAATCTTCCCGAGCAGTTATTATTGTTAACCTGTTAACTCTGAGTCAAGAGTCTGGGTTTAGCAGCCAATGGATCAATATGGCTTCCTTTTTTTTACTTTATGGACATTTGTGAAAACAAAAACGTGACTTCTTACTAAAACAGATCATCCTCATTTTAAACTTATTTTCTCCGTTTCATGGTAATTTATTCAAGTGTCTTTTTGCCACTCAGTGTGTGTAACACCTGATGCATTTCCTCCATCAGTCCATTGTCTATACTTGCTTATTCCAGTGCTGGTTTCAGGGGCTGCAGGCTATCCCAGCGGCTGTTAACCCCGGACAGGTTGCCAGTCCGTTGCAAGGCCAACACAGAGAGACAAACAACCCCTCGCTCTCAGGGAGAATTCTCAAACACCAGTCAGCCTAACAACCATGTTTCCGGACTGTGGGGGGAAGCTGGAGTACCCAGAGAGAGCATGCACAAAAAGTCCAGATCAATACATTATACTGTGGTGTGGAAAACGATGGCACAGATTCTGCCAAAGTTTTGATTCAGTTGGATTGAAGATCCAAATGAGACCATATCAAATGCTGATGAGTCCCTGCCGTTCGCAGTAAACCCCAGATCAGCACAATACTGCATCAGTTTGATCATTTCTTTTTATTTGGATCAATGCCATTAAATTTATGATGCAGTGATGTAGATTAAAGATATTTACATGGTTTGAGGTGTGTGGGAAAGCTGAACCCCCTACAATTCCTCTCCTGAGACCCTCAGGAAAACTAAAAATTACCCACTTTCAGGTTCTATTTTTTTCCATAAAGGTTCCTAATATCTAAATAAAAAAATTGAATTTATTTGTCAGTGTTGTGTTTAATACAATAAATTTTCCAAATGACACACATGATCCGTGCGTTTCTTCAGCAGCATCGTTTGTTGTTTGCTGAGCGGCAACCGCTTCATATGCTGCTTTTTGTGGGAGTTAAAAGAACTTTCCATCCCTATACGAGATGTTTCAGATTATAATGATAATGCTTTGTGCAGTAACCCCGTAACCAGCCTCCCAAACCAACAGTTTGCTCTGAAATGTTGGGCCTGGACGGGATGTGCAGGGGTAAAGTTGAGTCGCCCTCCTGAGTGGACCAACATCAACCCTGTAACGTTGCTGCTGGAGGGGCTGCTGGGGCTTGTTAGAGGTTAAATTAGAAAGCTAACAGGTGGTGGCACAGGTAACGCTTTTCCATCCAAACACAGCTGAGGCCAACTAGGTGTGTGTGTGTGTGTGTCACCTGACAGACGTGGCAACATAACCAGAGTGTCTGCTGACCTACTGCCACCGTCACAATGTGTGCCAAGCCAATAGCATCCCTCCTCCATCAGGGCACCAAGTTAAGCCGGGGGGGGGGATTGTCTCAGGCCATATGTTACAGCCCCACACACACACACACACACACACACACACACACACACACACACACACACACACACACACACACACAGGTGATTCCACGCTACAGATGGCCCATCTGGTGGCACCGACGAGGCAAACATAAGGAAG
The DNA here is from genome assembly GCF_017639745.1 of Melanotaenia boesemani. Classification (NCBI taxonomy): domain Eukaryota; kingdom Metazoa; phylum Chordata; class Actinopteri; order Atheriniformes; family Melanotaeniidae; genus Melanotaenia; species Melanotaenia boesemani. Next base: position 33,411,899 of record NC_055694.1, on the reverse strand, counting down.
ATTTACACGGCTGGGGTGTAAAATTTAAACAGACTGATTAAAAAGTTGAGAAATGGAATCAACCTGTGACAGCTGGACGAGAACAGCCACAGCTTCCACATCTACCCAGAAGACCGTCTGAGTTCAACTCGCTCTTAACGTAAAGAAACTGATGCAGATCTAAGCTGAAGTTAAAGATTTCACTCCAGTGTAACTAAGCCCTTTAGAACACACAGAAGTCGAGATCTGGCATCAAACACAAAGACGGGTAAAAACTCACCTTTCTGTCATCACTTACCCACGTTCTGACTTTCCCTCTAACACGTACACAAACTGGATCAGTTCATTCTTTCATCTACTGATAGCATTGTTGTGTGTTTGATCGTTGACTTTTTATTAACAGGCCAGAAGGTGTAAATATGAAGTCCTGATTCATCTTCATCCACTGGCATGAACACAGCTGGGCTAAAGACGCTAAAGCTAAAGGAGTTTTCCTTCATTTGTTTGGCTTATAAACAGAAATTAGAATCGTTTAATGAGCTCATCCTCGTCTTGTACTGTGGATATGACACCAGCTGTGGAAAGAAAGGCTACAGACAGGTAACTCCTTTTTTTCATCAAATATTCATAGAATACTAGACTAATATTAGTATAATTAGACTGCAACTCCTCCATCTTATGAATATCAACTAACAGAGTGAGGATTAAACAAAAAGAAAAAAAAAAACAGATATCTGGAGTGTTTGTGTCGAATCGTCATTTTAACAGACTAGACTGAAGTTTAATTTCCAGACCTACACAGAAACAAATAGTTGTTTCTGCATCTGGACCATTTCAACCTTTGTCTTCCTGTTTGATTCCCTCAAAACAACTTTTACTGCCTCTGCACTACCCAACAAACCGGACCCACCAGACTCTAAAAGCATCCTCACCCAGATGCATCTGGCCTTGCTTACCCATGTAGCCGAGCCGCCACTTGGAAAACGCCACAATGCTGCTTCCAATCCAGAAGAACTCCTCCACCACGCGGGACAGAGAGGACTGTGGCTGGCTTTCATATCGAGACCCCCCCTTATGTTTGTCCTTGTCCTCCAGGGAGAAAGCACCTCTAGCCAGAGGTCCCGGTTTGTCTCCGGTGGCCCCTGCAGAAGCCGATCGCATCAGAACCGAAGACACCGGGGCCAAGGGATGGAAGCTGCTTTTCTTTGATACGCTCATCGTGAGTTTTACTACCGCCACCTAAGGTACAAAGGAACTGACCACCCTGGAGGTTTGCTGAAGCACCGATGCAGCGACAGGGAAAAAAGTAAATGTTCCTGAGGAATCCTCCGTTTCCCACAACTTAAAAAAGAAGGAGTCTCGTCCCCAAGTTAAAGAATATTGAGAAAAGCCCTCAGAAAATAAATAAATAAATCCTCTTGGTCTACAAATGGCATCAACAGTTGGTCAATAACCCTGCAACGCTCCTGCCACAGCAAACCTGCTTACTGCATGCTGATCTCAAAATTCCTTCATCCCAAAAAGCAGCACGAGGCAGCCGCACGCTTTCAAAGCAACAATCTGTCTTCAGGCTGCGCCATCATTTCATCACAAACCTGCTGGCTTCTTCTCACAGAAAAAACACGTCTGCAGCGCTGAGAAGCAGGACAGACATGAAAGCCCAACAACACAAAGGTAACTGTGCAACATGTGTTGGGCAGGCAGAAATCCTAAATCCCTAGGAAGCAGTAATCCTGGTCTAGGAGATTTACTAAATGTGTTGAGTGATACGCACTGACCCACAGAAAATAGTGAGGAAGGCCGGTGGGACGTGACAGCTGACAAGCTGAAGCATCGTTTGTGCTTAAAGACCACTTAATAAAAACTGTTATGAGAGCTGAAGGCTTGGAGCAGGTGAGGCCACAGGTCATGTACACCAACAGGAGAAAGCTGCTGATACACCCGACAGAAACTGGATTATTCTCTCTGGTATCAGTGCTGCTAGTTTCACATGTTTTCATGAGGTAGATCAGCATGTAACAGCAGGGGAGCGTGCACGGCGCTACCCAGCCTGAGAGGCTGACAGAGCAGCAGGTTCGTAGGAAAATGCAAACAGGGACTGTTAGCCGTGTTACTGAAGCCCTGGTCCTGAAGGAGTCAAGCAGAAGATGACAGGAGGTAATTTTTCTGACTATTTGACTGATTTTCATGGTATCAGTGTGTGAACAGTTCCAGCAGTTTCACATCCAAGTGATCATTTTGGTATCCTGACAACACCTCTGATGTCCCCACTGCCCTCCACAGGAAGCAACTCTTTCATGAGTCACATTGAGCACACTCTTCCTCCCTGACTTCATCATCAGCAAAGACTCAAAACTCCACACCGTTCTCCCACATTATCGGCTCAAAAGCCTCCTCCTCTTCTAGGATGAAGTTTCTATCGGAGGGATGCAGCAGGCTGAGCACGTCAAGCGGTGTCACACGTGTCTCCATCCACACAAATACTGAATATGGAAGAGATCCAGTGGGCTGACAGCTCGAGCTGCTGGCTTTACAGTCAGACACAAGGAAAAGGTTTTCTTTAAACACACACATTAGATTCGTCTCTGCTCAGTCAGTTAACTGATCCTCAGGAAAACACAGAGAGCTTCACACAAACAGACAATACGTGCATGCATACGGGAGCTGGATGTTTCTGTACAACTCAGAAATCATACATGATCATAAGATTCAACACTGCTTATAATACTGTCAACGAAGAGAAGCCTTTTGGTGAATTTAACTTACAAATTGTCTGTGGACATCAAACCTACACGTGTCAAACGCTCTAGAGCACAAAGTTTTAAGTTATGAGTTTTTGATCAACAGTGAAGATACTGGAAATTTTGTTTTTGTGTTGTGATAAAAGAAAAACACTAGTTTACATGAATCTACCATTAGAGTCCTCTTTAGACCTGGAATTTAAAACATCTCTACTAAACTTTGGCTGTTCCTCAGCTGCAGGGCAATGCCAGCTCCAGGAACGAGCACGGGTCAGAAGCACGGAGGTTTAAAGTTGGAAAGTTATGTTGTGTTAAAACTCTGCTTCTGACTCCATTTATGTCACACTGACATTTATCAGGCACATTCCTGGAGTTTGTATTTTCCTGCAGCATCTTGAGCTTGAGAAAACTTTTCCATCCAGCCGGGGTTTAGGTTGGAAGGAAGAAGGATGCTGAATTAGTCTTCGTTAGGGCAAAAATCTGCCAGAGTTTAGTAGAGCTGCTTTAAAAACTGAAGGTGCACCAAAAGCTTGAGGGATTTCTCTGTCGTTGAACCTCTGCAAAATGTTTCTGCACTGTCACCAAGACCAACTACGCCAGGAGAGCCGTTCTCACATTCGATCCTTTCCACTCGGTCATATGAGGTGATTCTCCTCCATCCAGTAGATACACCTTATAAAATGCCACTTTCCTTTGATGCCTTAGATCTCTTTATTTGTGCACCTAAATAAAAATTACAGTGCAACAAATTAGTCCAGCCCAGCTGACTTAATACCTCCAAAATATAAAATACACTAACCCTGGGTGCTTGCTCCAGAAATAAAGTTTGGTTTATCTTATCTTTACTGGCATGCCACTGATAAGTAAGATTAGATTTAATTAAAAAAGCCACCGTCCATGAATGTCAAACTATTTTCACCAGTGAAGCAGGCATTTCCAAGTGAGACTGAAACACAAAATAATGTCATGATATCATTAGTGCTCACGCTCCTTTGGCTTCAACACCTTCAGCTGCATACAGAGCAGCTACAACAGATTTCTCTACAAGACGACACCTTTCAGGTGTGAGGGTCTCACCTTCCTGACAAGCTGCAGACGGCTGAATGTGACTGCACACAGATGCACTAACAAGCCCAAGTGATGGAGTGTCTCAGGGCGTCTGACAGATACTGAAAAGTCCACGTTTGGAAGCAAGTCAGCAGAAGTCAGAATACTGCACACATGCACGATCATAATCAGTCGATTTTCTGCTCCACAGAAGCTGCATGATCTCTGGAAAATGAAACCACAGTCTGAGATGGGAGCAGCTTCGTGGCTGCTGGTGCGGCGAATCTGCAGCATTACCTCAGAAAACGAGCACAACGCTGACTGACTGGCGGCTGGGCAGAGAAACACGTTTCACCTTTTCAGATTAGTGTTCGATGTAAGGCAAGAAACCCCATTCCTGAATAAAAGGTCGGTTCAGGTTAAAAAGAAAAAACGACTGTATAAAGCAATGTGACCAGCTGCATCCTCATCATCATCATCAGGTGGGCAGCAGAAACTTTTTTATTAGACCTCATTAAGGAAGCTGGTTCCTGCCAATAACAGACATCAAGAGGATGTCACACGTCCATGATAACAAACTCACTTCTGGGGGTACATCGTGTCATCTATCATTAGAAATGATCCGGCTGTAGACCCGGCACTCCAGCCCCGAGGCCACTGGGACGACCAAGTAACGATCATTTCTGCACACATTAAAGACACCACGTTCCAGGAGATCAATTCTACAATTAATTCATTCATTTAAAATAACGTTCCATCTGGATATTTTATAACCGCTGGTTTAATTACATCATTGATAGAAACGTATGGTTTTATTAGAAAGCTGCAGATGTGCACATGGTTCTGCATTACAGAGCTGCACCTCCACGTGCACGAGCAAAACCAATGCAACATCCTGACAACAGGAGCGACTGCTTTGCTTAAAGGATTCAGCAGTTACCAAGAGATGAGGAAGGATGTGGAACACGTTGCAAACCAGGGCTGCACGAGAAACACCTTGATTCACACACACATGCAATCTCATTCTAGTTCACTTGCATATTTCCCTGCATCTCTGCTCCCATCTCTTTTCCTCGTGGACTGCATTACGCAGTCGCAGTAGCAACATGTACAAAGACGTAGACTCAGTAGCTGGTTCACTCACCTGCTCATCGGCCAGCAAGCCTCAGTGACAACGGCGAGGATGCAGCTAGATGCAGAAAAGAGGAGCACGCTCCTCAGTGTCAGATTACTTCAACTTTAAAGGTGACAGCGATGCACCATGTCTCATTATCTTCTGCAACACCACAAAGTAACAAACAATCTCTACAGCCACCGGAAACATCATCATAACACAGGACAGGACAGCTGAAACCACGCTGGATGCATCAGATGGAAGAACATAACAAATGCCGTCACACATGACATGAGTAAAGACATGGCACCAATCAATAAAAACGAGGAATTTAAAAGGTAATGGTAAACTATATTTATACTTTCAGGCCCGCCTTAGTTGTGCTGGGGTGAAAGCATTTTGCCTTCAGAACGGCTTTAATTCTTGGTGTCAGATTCAACAAGGTGTTGGAAACATTCCTCAGAGATTTGGCTTCATATCGACACGATAACATCAAAGTTATCTGACTTCCTGTTGTCTTTCTATCTTCTCCAACCAGTCTGCCCGTTCTCCTCTGACCTCTGACATCAACCAGACATCCTGGTCCAGACAACTGCTGCTCGCTGGATATTTTCTCTTCTTCAGACCATTCTCTGGAAACCCTAGAGATGGTTGTGGGTGAAAATCCCTGTAAATACTCAGGCCAACAACCACATTCAAAGCCACTTAAATCCCCGTTCTTCCTCATTCTGATGCTCAGTATTAACTCCAGTAAGTCGTCTCCACCATGTCTACGTGACGTTGACTCAGAGAAAAGTTGAAATTCTCATTTTGTATGTAACATGTGGAATCAGACCAGTCTTACATGCTGTCTGATGCCGTCACATGCCCGTCATACTTGCACTTGCTGTACATTTACGTTTAAGGAGAAACTACAGCTGTAGCTGGACCTGGTTAGTCAGACCTTTGTCCCAGCACACATGCACATTAGGGAAGCTGTCTGACACCTCAACGTTTTTCAAGCCCTACAGTGGCTTTGTTGTTTCACTGTTTTCCCTGAAAGATGAAAAACATGGAGCTTTGGATTAAATCTAAAGACTCATTTGTGTCTAGCTGTGCATTGACATGTAGGAGTTATTCTACCTGAAGCTGGATTACCTGAAGTTGTTGTATCAGACTTGCTCTCTTGCTTTCACTCAGACTGTCAGAGCAGGTCTCACTTCTCTGCTTCTTCTTTGGTTCCTGCATCAGCGGCATGTTGAAGCGTTTTCTGGTCATTCTGAGTGAAACTGTATCATCCAAACAACCTGATTTGCCTAATTCCACAACACCAAGCACTTAATGACAGCAGAGTACATAACGCATGCTCTGCTGATGGGGGTTCTGTGTGCAGGTCGAGCGATGCCAGCAGAGAATTTAACCGGACCACCCACACACACGCGCACACACACACACACACACACACACACACAGCCCATTTACATGACACTAAAAAAAGGGAATTTAGCCGATACATGCATATATGGTGTATATATGCTCCATAAACTACTGTGTTTACATCTTTTAGTAAAAGCAATAAAATGTACGCTGTTCTTATTCCTCCATTTTGTTTCTTCTGTGAAAAAACGGCTAAACGTGCGACTGTGAAGATTTTTCAAGATTATGAGTGAATTAAAGGTTCCTTAAAGCAAAAAAAGGAGAAGTTTTGAAAGATTTTTATAAATCCAGTAATATCTGATGTAAAAAACTTCATTTTAATGGACAAAACTTTGCCTACAGTGAATACATGGGGAGACATTGTCCCTTTCTTAAATGTTCTCATTTTACCACATGCCGTTAGTGCCCACCAGTCTGCCCCATTTTTTATTTAAGGGATTGAAAATTAAAAAAGAACACATATGATAAAGGCCATTTGTGGTCTTTAATGCTCGACGCTGCTGGCAAGTTATAATATGAAGTTAGACAGCTATTTATTAAAGTGCATTTCCTCCACATCATTGCAATCTCATTAATGCTGAGTGAAGCTTTCATTCCTATTTAGAGCATCTTTGCTCTCAGAATTTGAGGCATCTTTTTAACAGCTCAGACATGGTTTGCCAGCCAAGGAAAAATTGCTTTAAGCACGTGCTTGCCTACACCATAGGCAGCAGTATCACAGTGTCATATAAAAAGAGATCACCTGCAGTATCTGCCTGGAAAAGCTGCAGCTTATTCCCTCCTGAACATCTCGCACCCTTAACCTTTCTCCCAGATCACCAGCCCGTTTCCGAGGCTTAAAGCACTTTTAATTTTGGATGTTGTCCCCTGAAAAACGTTTAAATCCTGCTTTAAGCTACCTTTCTTCCCACAGAGTTGTCTATAATTACACAGAGTGCTGCCTGGCCTGCAATTACAAGCAGTAATCCAGGGCGCGTGGGCTCCATGTCGGCGTGCAAACCGGGGCAGAAAGAGATGGAGGGGGCTCAGCCTCCGCCCCGACACGCTCATTACTCCAATTTACTTGACTTGTCACCACATCCGTTACCGTTAACGGAGGCGGTGACTGTTCAATATAAAAACAAAGTGCGTGAAGAAGCTCCGCGAGGAACACTGTCCGGAACGTGTTCAATGACTCGCTTATGTTTCATGGGTCATTTAGGGGCCAAATGATCTGACAGCCAATATGGATCTGAAACTGTGACGCAGAAAAGCCTGAAATCTGTCTGCCAGCACCGACTTTCTTAAAGTTGTTTGGAATGGCGTCATTTCAAGAACCAAAAGGGAAAAGGAGGAAAGTCGTCACCGTTTTACTCACCGTGGCCTCTGGGCTGGGCTTTATTCGCGTATTTGCCATGTAGATATTTAAAAAAGCCGTTTTCAAACAGTAAATTGGCTTTACTGAACTTCCGCTTGGGCACCTTAGACCAGGTGCAATAAATATTAATTTTCGACGAATTCTCATTGATATCCCAAAGATGTGCAAAGTGAAAACTCGTCATTTCTGGCATTATAATAAACTCTAAACTACTTTTTAACCGTTGTTACAGAGTGGTTAGCTCGTAAACGCCCCACGATGGACGCAACAAGTAAAAACATTTTGCTCATTAGACACGCGCGCAGGTACCTGTGTCGCTTATGGCAAGCCAAAAGGGCCAAAAGTCGCCACTCTATTGGCGCGTTTGTAATAAAACGACGGGGGGAAAAAAACCCCGTTTAATGTGGCAAAGCTTCGGTAAACGCCAAAAATTACGACGTTCTTGGTGGTCATTAAACCATTTGTTGTATTATAATTATCCCAGCCCTTTTTTGTAAAGCCAGTAAAAGTGATCATCCAACCAGTACAGAAAGAGAGCAGACCCTCCAGTTCAACACTGATCTCTGCTAAAGAAAGAAAGAAAGAAAGAAAGAAAGAAAGAAAGAAAGAAAGAAAAAAAAAAGAAAACTAGTCTTTGTTATTGTCTGAAACCACACTGAGTGTCTCGGGGTGTGCGGCTGGGCGCTGGGGTGTGGGGCTGGCCTCTGGTGGTGGCCGTCTGGGCGGGCCGGGTCCCCCTGGGTGGCGTGCTGGCCCTCGGCCTGTGGGGGGGGGGGGTGTCCCTGCGCTCCTGGGCCCGGGCCCTCTGCCCCGTCTGTCCCGGGCGGCCGGTGCCTGGGGGGGTCGGGGACTGCTGGCCTCGGCCCGCCGGGGCCGGTGCCCTGGGTCCGCGGGGCGGCTCCTGCTGGGGTCTCCTGCTGCTGCCTTCCTGGGCGGGCGAGTGGTCGTCTCTGTGGACCGGTCGGGATCTGTTGCCTGCGGGGGGGCTGGTGGCCTGGGTCTCGGGACCGCTGGCCTGACTCTGGCCTCTGTTCAAGTGAGGTGGCATCTGCATGATCACTCTGCATGGTCACTCCTTCCTGAACGTCTCCACACAGTCTTTGCGTCGCCGTGTGGTCGAGTTCTCCAACACATCCACACAGGTTTCTCTGCGCGTGTTCTTGAATACAGCAGTTTCACTTATATCTATTATCATATTTTGTTTCTTTTTTTAATTATTTCTGTTCTTATTATTGTTATTACTCTTACTCTTATTATTATTATTGTTACTATTATCAACTAGTTGTGTAATGACCTACTGGCTAGGATGATCGTAGCTATATATGTTGTAAGTAGTATGGATTACATGGTCTTCTGTATGATGTTTCAAGTCCCCACCCGCACTCCCCACACCCTTTCTGTCCCTCTCTCTCCCCTCCCTCTTCTCTCTACTTTCTTTTCTCTCTCTCTCTCTCTGTCCCCTCCGGTCGAGTCCAGCATTAAGAGTCTGATTTAATAAAGTTTTTCATCAAGAGGGACTTTATACATGTAGTATAAATCCCTGCTTGATAGAGTAAAATTGCCCAGCACCAGACAGCAGCCAGACAATCATTCTGTTTGCAACGATGCTGGACAAGACAGGTTAAAAAAAAAAAAAAAAAAAAAACCACACTGAGTGCCAACCTATGCATTACAATGAGACAGACTAAATTAATGGTGTCTATATTTAATAATATAGAAACTATCTGTGAAACTATCAACGTATATCCATACATCCGCCACCTGCTGGTGGTGGTGTCCATGGGTACTGATACTAGACTGGCCAGAGAGAATTACTCTTCCTGCCTTTCATTACACTCTGGAAGTTGTGTTGAGTCAGCAGGTCCATACAGGGTAGTGTAGGGTTGTTAGGGGCAGTCATGGGTTAGAAATGTGTGTGATCTTAGAACTTTCTCGGTGACAGTTAATCATGAACAGCAACAATTTTTGTGAAATGTAAATAGTTTATATGTGTTTAGACTTCTTTTTCAAAAGTATAAATGTTTGTAACTGTGTTTACATTGCAAACAGTTTAAGAAGCTTTGAGAACTTTTTTCCTTTGTTTTTCAGTTTGTTGTTGGGTTGCGAATTAATTTTTACGGCTAATGTTTTCTCCTAGCCGACAGAAGCCAAGTACTCTGAAATATTTAGTAATACAAAAATAAGAAGTGTTTTGACTAATCAAAGCAGCTGAGGATATTTACTGATATCTCGTACTGTTCCCACAGTTCTTGTTCTCCAGGCTGCAAGAACAAAGTGACGTCATTTTGTTCTCAAGGTTCTCGCGGCTTCTTCTCAGCTGAGCAGAACTTTGGGCGTCTGAGACCAGTTGTGTGATTTGTTGGAAATTTGAGGTGGGTGTGGTTAACGTGGAAAAACGTGAAACGAAAAGTTGTCTTTGCCTCTTATATTGTATTTTCATTCATGTTTTCACGTTTCGATAAATTGCTGCAAGTAATTTGTCTTTTCCTGGCGTGATATAAGAAATGAGGTACAGCTTAAGACTCTTGCACAGTACCATAAATGTCCTAGATGCCAGATTTCTATCTTCTATTATGTCCTATTTCTTTTTCTTTTCAGGACCACGGTGCTATTGACCAGAGTACACAATGTGGTAAAATATGTTTAATTTATTTTTTATCTGTGTTTGACCTTGTGTTGTCTTGTCACAACCTTAAAACAACAAATTGGATTATAACCTTGCAGAATGCATGCTGTTAAGAACAAATGGGCCCATGGAAAGCAGGTCAGAGCCCAGATGGCTAATTTTAGTGAGAAAACTGTCTCTTTACATTGTGCTGTGTGCTTGTAATAGTTAAAGCAGCCTGCTTGCACTTGCCCATTAAAGTGGACACACTGGGAACCTTCCAGTGTGATTACTGCTGACAGGCAGTGGAGACATCCCTTTAGGGATTTGGAGAACTCAGCATTTTGTTATTTAATTATTTTGTATGGGAGAGCATGGCTTTTAGTCATGAAGTGGAAATGTGCTGGTTGTGGCGCAACCAAAACAGACACGCGTGAACTTGCACGTTTAAGGTGTCAAATTTTGCTATATGAGAGCACATTGTGCTACATAACTATTACATCTCAGCGTTTAAATATTGGTGTGATGTGACATCCGAGAACAGGGTAAAACACTCCCTCTGCATCAGGAATGAACACAGGTCCGTGGTGGAGCTCAGCCCAGTTTCCACCGGGTCCGTGTTTCGTTCCGACCTCTGCGGCGGGTCGATTCACACCAGGAGCGTGTCAGACGCAGAGCACCTGTGAGCGCAGTCAGTGTAGCTGGATCCACTAAATCACAAAACCACAGTGATTCTCCACGACCAGGATAAATGTCACCGATTAGGGTTTGAAAGTGAAGGAACGCTGGCTTGATGTAGCAGGAACTTTGCTATAAGCTGCAGGAACAGAAGCCTTTCTTGAAGAGCCCGAACACATCAAGTTCTCACTGAAATAATTTATCTCATATTTATCAATAACAATAAATTTCTCCTTTGCATTAAAACCAGACATGACTGGGATTGATCACTCACTCCAGAACTTTCCAAAACCTTTTGGGGTCATTCAGCCCATCACGTGTAATTGATAAATAATTTTCAGCCTTGGCCTTTTAATTCGTTTGTTTGGCCGTTTGTTTCTGATCTTTCTGAAGGTGAGCCAGTGATCACGGAGACCTGATGATCTTGCTTTGGCCCGTGCTACACTGCGTCCATCAATGACAGATTAAAGCTGAGAAGTGAATCCCAGTTAAGACAAGTGAAATGAAAACTTGTTAAAATGTTTTAGTCCCTCTTTGTTATGATCTGAGGGTTTCCTTTAAGGTTTTTGGTGTTTCTAATGTCAACCACAGTGGTTCCTTAGCTTGTTACCAAAAAGCACTAGTAGAACTATATTTATATGGAACAGTAGTTAAAATCTAATAATTTAAAGAAGGTTTTTTTTGACTTGTAATAACTGGGTGAGCAGAAGATAAACATAATGATATGAGTAAATGACATGAATGACGATCAGGCCTGTTTGAGAATTTGCTTGTAGTGTAACAGTTACTGAGATGCTAACTCTGGTTTCACTGGTGCGACTTTTATTACTGTGATCAGAAGCAGCATTATTAATGATGCTGATGAAGGTCTCCATCAGTGACGTGTCAAGTCGAAGCACTGGGGTTGTTTTTTGTGTTTTAAACATGTATTTCTAACCCTCAGTTTACAGCCCTGCAGAAAAAAACCACAGGTCTGAACTCAGCTTTTTAGTCTTTAACCATCACAATCTAAAACTGCATGGCAACCCCAGTTTGTTTACCAGTCAGTAACACTGGTATTTTCTATTTAAGGATAATGTAATGAAAAAGAGATTTAAAAAACAACTAAAAACACTTAATCATTTAAATTGAATTTTATTTTATTCTGTGCTACATTCACATTTGTATAAAAAGTGCAACACAAATGAAGTCTGATTGACTGGTTGTTACTGTTGCAGCACATTGGGTTGCCTGTGTTTGAAATATGAAATATAAATAAAGTTGCCCTACCTTTGTCTTGTCCAACAAACCAGCCTGTCTTCCAAAAACACACTTGGCAGAATTTGTGTACTGGCCTCCAGTGAATCCCAGTAGACTGGTGGACCCTCAAATATTCACAAAGTCTGTGTGCGTTCTTGTCATGTCACATAAGAGGCTACTGTATGCACGGACCAGGGCTGGACTCTCCAAGGAAAACAAAACGGAGTACTAAGAATCCTGGATGGAAAAAGCTTCCTCACTATAAAACCGCTCCTCACCGCTCATCACTGCTCCATCACTGCTCCATCACTGCTCCATCACTAACCTAAAAGCTTCTTTTAGAAATACTGGTGCCATCTTTGATGCTGAATTGTTAAAATTTTCGTCTTCCATTTATCAAAGATTTTTAATTATAAATGTTCTTTTAACAGATAAGATTAGATATGAAATCAGGACATTTTATTGTCTTTACACTGACGACTGATAGATCTGCGAGGACACCACTGATGCTGGTGTTGTTGAGCAGTACATGCTGCCATCCAGATGACTTTAGTTTAAAGACTACTGTCTTGCTGAAATGAGTAAGACAGTAGTCTTTTTCTCTCAGCCGTTCTGTGATCTGTGCTAAACCGACAGCTCTGTTTCTCTTTGATTGCTAACAGATCTGAGGACTACAGCGGTAAATGTGTGTGCTTACAAACAGCAGCTTTACAAAAAATGAGCTCAGCATCAAATGTGTCTATGATGAGTGATTTTTTTTTCTTTCGCTCCAACCTCAAACTCCACCTCTGTACTTACAAACAGGACACACAAGCGCAACAAAGGTGATCAGTCCCACCTTGGACCCAGCTCATGACCGGGGCTCATGACAAACCTCCTCCCCGTGTGTTAGATCAGCATGGCTCTGCAGTTAGAGTCCAGCTGCTGAACTGTCATGCCTGCAGTCCAGACCGGCCACCCGCTGCAAACAGTAGGAGCGTACTGGCACAAAGGCTACAACTGAAGACTACAGCTAATGTAGCAACACAGAATTAAATAGTTTTCAGTTTGATTCTTTCACTAAAAGCAGCTACAATTAAACATTTGTTTTCTTGCCCCTGCCTGAAAATAATAAATAAACAAATAAATTCCTTAAGTTTTTTTTGTTGCTGTTTTTTATGAGTAGGGCTCGATTAAAGGAACGAACAAAAGCTGGTATATTCTGGTATATGAAAACTGTATTCAAATGCCTGATTAGGCTTTTAAAACAGGAACATAAATGAGCAAATCAATAATAAATAGCATGATAATAAAGAGAATATGATTTGTTTCCTGTGTATGATGGGATTTTTATATTTCTGAAGTAGCCTCGAGGGTTAGAATGAAGAAACATCTGCTTAACTTTGATTCACTTTCTAATAATGCCCCATTTTCATGTCATTTGGTCTGATTTTAGGGTCCTGCAGGTATACTAATGAAACCCCTCCTTGTAGACCACAGTTGCATGTGAAAACCAGGAGGGTTCAGAAACAATGAAATGTTAAAATTGAGCATATTTTTGCATGAGGTACAGAGCCCATCCTTTTGCAGCACAAACTGGAATCCACGTTTGACAGTGGCTGTGAGGAATTACTCCAGGAAGCATTGTCCTGTGTATAATGAGGGTATAATGAGGGTGGAAGATGGCAAGAACCTCATACCTTCATACTGAGATACCAATTCAAGGTGAAAGCCTGCACAGAGAGATGCACCCATAGTCAGATGAGATTTAGCTCTAAAACATCCTCAATCCCAAAAGTTTCTGTAACAAAAAGAGAAACTAGGAAAGAGAGTGAAACCGTGTGTGTGTGAGAGACGAAACGAGAGAGTAATCAACTCCCTCTTGGCAGCTATAAATAACAGGAACAGGATATTACATTTACCTCTGCATGGTCACAGGGCATATTAAGGCCAGAACAACCTCGGTCTGTGGAGTTTATGATGCCCTCGTGCACTTAGCATGATTACTGCTTATTGAATGAAAGGCGTCAGCAGTCAGAGGTTTAATGAGCAGGAAACCCAATTGACTGCTTCAAAGTGTGACAACGAACCATTCAATACAATATGCAGATTTACAACTTGTTACAACCATCAGGGTCTGCAGGTGAGGTCTTCATGACCTGTACTCTTGTACTAAAACACTGCTTAAAGCATCATAACAATCAATACAATCAGTGATAAAAGTCAACATTCAGCTTTTTCCAGCCTTTTAATGGCAGTTTAGAGTTAAAGTCAGACTAAAGTCTAGCTCAGGGTAATGGTTAGTTTTGGTTTGGGTTTTGAATGAGGACTAAGGGAGTGCATTATGTCTTCAGAGCGATAGTGTTGCACATGTATGAGTGTGTGTGCATGCACACCCCTCCCACATTTCTCTCAGTGTACATACGGACATCCATGAGCCAACAAGTATTATATGAAAACAAGAGAGGACACTTCTGCTGCCCACACTCCAACAAGCACAGCGAGAGAAGCCTCATCCAGCCTCCTCATTTATTTCTAATCCTGACTGCCAGATTCGCACGAAGAAACAACATATTTTAACTCCTTTTAAAGAAGGAGAAAAGGTGAGAAAAAGATGGCCAAGTAAACACTACAAAACCAGGAGGCTGTTCTTTTTTATTATTAAACTCAGTGTGTTTACACCATTAGTGAGATTAAAATAGATGAATAGAAGTGGATTTCAAAATCTGAGATATCCTTATCTAATACGTCCTCAAGGACTTGTTTGTGGCTTCTAATTATGGGATGGATTGTTTTTTGGTGCTTTTTTCTTCAGTTCTTGGTGTTGTGTCCTTTAAGGTTTTGGTGCATGCCAACATGGTTTCTTGGATAATTTGAAGCCACATGCTGCCCATCCTGGAGGTGTTCTGTCAGATTAACATCTGGTTGGGGGCCACTGACTTCAGGTCCACTGAACTCATGCCATGATAATGAAAACTGTGTGTGACCTTTAACTCTTTAAACATGCTGAGAGCATCCATGGATGATAAACTACAGTCACAAAGGGATGCGGGTAGTCAGCAGCATTACTTAAACAGACGGTGGCATTAAAACCCGGATCAATGGGCACAATATTAAGACGCCCATTCTGCTCACTATGCTACCACCACTGAACGGTAGAACATTGTCTTCAAGCTGCTGACACCAGATTGTGAACTAACCATTGACTCTACAGTCTTGGCAAAAATGAAAATCCAGCCCACTATGCATTTTTTTCCCAGACTTTAACTCTCCAGTTCTGGTGAGACTGTGCCTCCGGCAGGCCCAGTTTTCTGAGGGAAGCGAACACCGACTGGCCTCCATTGTTTCAGCTCATCTGGATGTGTTGCAAAGACATGCACAGGGATGGGCTATTGTTGCCATGACAACAGCCCCTTTGCCTTCTTTGCTTGGCCTGCCCCTCCAAGTCGGGGAAATACACAGTATGTATATATTTTTAAACTGTTATAGGTGCCTAAATTCAAAATTATGACATCAGAAAAAAAATATAACAGCCATAAATCCCAGACTGGTTACTAATGGTTAAACGTGTCTCGACATTGCACAATCTGTCTCAGATTAAAAATAAACTATCAGCTTATGTAGCTAAAACTGGTGTCTGTGAATAGTTTTTATGATTAACAAAGAATATTATAACCAGTGGGAAAGAGACATCTCCATGTTTGCTTCTAAACATGAAAACTGTAACAGCAGGTCTTATTTGCTTCAGGTCGTGCTGTATTGTCTTTCCAGAAGCTTCAGTGCAACTCCATGAATCTTAGCTAGCATGCTGGTTAGCATAACGGTGCCTGTGAGAAAACTTCAGCTCTGTTAATGCAGTTAAATGCAGCTGAATCATGCTTGATAAAAGATCAATTCTATGTAAACAAGGTGTGGTACCTGCAAATAGTTCTGTAAATAAGTAAATTTTTCTTATATAAAATTAAAGTGAGACTGTTTGCAAATGAGCCCCAAAAACTGCAGTTTTTCAACATCTTTGAGCCTGCTGGTCAATCAAATAAGATTAATAACTTTAGTTTAAGTTGTATAAAGCTGGGAAATGAATTTACAAAATGTAATGTGTGATTTTTTACTGTACTGTATTCTACTACATCTTCTGTATGCTTCTATTAAAAATTTGAATGGCTATACTAATGTGTTCAGTTGTTTCAGGTTATTTCTTTTCTATTGGGTGATGACTGAGTCAGAAAGATGTTCAAAACTAGAGAATGGACTGACCATTTACTATAACAATAGGAGTCAAAGAGCACAACGGCATTCCCTGGTTCAGTCACTTAAAATGGGGATCCAGACCTGAGAGGAAGGGGGAGCATCATGGCCATCAGGAGACTATCAGGAACAGAAGAACGTTCACATCTTCGTGTGTGAATGTCATTTTACAAGGTCCGTGTCTGTAGAGTGACTTGTAGGGAAAAGTAGAAGCTGTGGTCATTGGTGTGCTGTATGCTGTCCTTTTGGCAGATTTCCTTACAATGTCTCTGCATGTCCTTGTTGCAAGGATCTTTTCTTCCTCCTTACTCTGCACACCTGCGAAGAGTGATTATCTATGTCAACCCAGCTTTTCTGTCAGCTCCAGTCTAACCGCTGACCTTCAGCATCAACGGGGTTTTCAGTGCACAGACCTGTCAATCATTAGATTATTCATTGTTTTTTCACATCATAAATCAGGTCAAATCTGCCTCCAACACAATCGTGTCAGGTTACAGAGCACGGAGATCTTTTTTTTATGCCTGTCTGTTGTTTTATATGAAGATGCAACGCTGACTTGAAGCGGCACAATTTTATACCCAGCTGCCACATCAATGGATGATTACAAAACAGCATGACCGCACAAACACAAAAAACCCTGTTTTTAATGTCAGATTTTAAAAAAATCTAAATATACCGAAGAGTCCTTCATATTTTCTAATAAAAAATCTAAGAAAAATTCAGACTTCATGAGCAAGAAAAATTAACAGATGAATGGCATTTTAACAAAGAACTAAATAAATAATACCAACATCTGCGTGTCCAGTTAAGCCCTCAGAGTGTTCAGTGAGGAACCATCAGATTTAGTTGTTTCAGCTGATTCAGGCCCTCTGGATAAAGAACAGGACCCTGGAGTAGAGTCACAAACCCATCTGAAGATGCCAGATGGTAAATGTGGAACTGAGGCGGCTGAAGCTTGCTGCTAAGCTCTGCAGGGGCTCAACAACCATCACTGCATGAGTGTGTGTTCGTACGGAGTCCATACAGAAGAGTTGCTGCAGCAGAATCCATCATAGTCCCCTCATATGCACACAAACACACCACCTGCACACACTCACATGCTTGGACGGTATCTCTTTGAAATCCTGTTGTCAACCTGTGCTTCTACATGCACAGTTATCTCTGACTTTAAATCAACACCTTCTCCTCATTTACCTGCTTCTTGCCGATATATAAATATACAGGTAATCGCCTGTACTGAAGAACAAAAGCATCACAACATGTTATTCAAGAGACTGCAATACAAAACAACACTCACTGTTGGATTTGCCAGAAGCAATCAGTTCTTTTGTCAGCTTTTTGATTGATCAGGATTAAACTAGATAATAGAGCATCTAAAACATATTTCAAGCCGCACGTTTGGCGTGGTTAACATGTATTTTTGCTGCATGAGCTTACAAGCAGTTGCTGGCTGCAACAGCGTGGCAGCAGAGAGGTCGTTAGTTTTGTTGCAGCCATGCAGCAGTGGTACAGTCTTTGGTTTTGTTGCAGCAGCGCAGCAGTGGTACAGTCTTTGGTTTTGTTGCAGCAGCGCAGCAGTGGTACAGTCTTTGGTTTTGTTGCAGCCGTGCAGCAGTGGTACAGTCTTTGGTTTTGTTGCAGCCGCGCAGCAGTGGTACAGTCTTTGGTTTTGTTGCAGCCCTGCAGCAGTGGTACAGTCTTTGGTTTTGTTGCAGCAGCGCAGCAGTGGTACAGTCTTTGGTTTTGTTGCAGCCGTGCAGCAGTGATACAGTCTTTGGTTTTGTTGCAGCCCTGCAGCAGTGGTACAGTCTTTGGTTCTGTTGCAGCCGTGCAGCAGTGGTACAGTCTTTGGTTTTGCAGCCGTGAAGCAGTGGTACAGTCTTTGGTTTTGTAGCTGCGCAGCAGTGGTACAGTCTTTGGTTTTGTTGCAGTAGCACAGCAGTGGTACAGTCTTTGGTTTTGTTGCAGTAGCACAGCAGTGGTACAGTCTTTGGTTTTGTTGCAGTAGCACAGCAGTGGTACAGTCTTTGGTTTTGTTGCAGCCGTGCAGCAGTGGTACAGTCTTTGGTTTTGTTGCAGCCTTGAAGCAGTGGTACAGTCTTTGGTTTTGTAGCTGCGCAGCAGTGGTACAGTCTTTGGTTTTGTTGCAGCCGTGCAGCAGTGGTACAGTCTTTGGTTTTGTAGCCGCGCAGCAGTGGTACAGTCTTTGGTTTTGTTGCAGCCGTGCAGCAGTGGTACAGTCTTTGGTTTTGTTGCAGCTGTGCAGCAGTGGTACAGTCTTTGGTTTTGTAGCCGCGCAGCAGTGGTATAGTCTTTGGTTTTGCAGCAGCGCAGCAGTGGTACAGTCTTTGGTTTTGTAGCCGCGCAGCAGTGGTACAGTCTTTGGTTTTGTTGCAGCAGCGCAGCAGTGGTACAGTCTTTGGTTTTGTTGCAGCAGCGCAGCAGTGGTACAGTCTTTGGTTTTGTTGCAGCCGTGCAGCAGTGGTACAGTCTTTGGTTTTGTTGCAGCCTTGCAGCAGTGGTACAGTCTTTGGTTTTGTAGCTGCGCAGCAGTGGTACAGTCTTTGGTTTTGTTGCAGCTGTGCAGCAGTGGTACAGTCTTTGGTTTTGTTGCAGCAGCGCAGCAGTGGTACAGTCTTTGGTTTTGTTGCAGCTGTGCAGCAGTGGTACAGTCTTTGGTTTTGTAGCCGCGCAGCAGTGGTACAGTCTTTGATTTTGCAGCCGCGCAGCAGTGGTACAGTCTTTGGTTTTGTAGCCGCGCAGCAGTGGTACAGTCTTTGGTTTTGTAGCCGCACAGCGGAAGAAAGGTTCTTGGTACTGAATACAAACAACGCTGCAGTTCAGTGAAGAACATGCAGTGACATGTTAACATAGTAAACTGGAAAGCAAAAACAAAGTCAAGGAGGTAACTAGCACACAAAACAAATAAATTAAGTAGTAACTCAGGTATATTGTTGTATTTAAATGACTAATCTATTGTGGAGATCCAGTGTGTAAAATGTATTTGCCTTTTATTTCTGCCAGTTATCAGAAAATTTGGCTTATATTTGCTCCATATTTGCACTGAAGTGAGACTTTTACAATAATCTGTTTGGCCTATCAGCTCTTGAAGTCATCTAATTAGATGCAGGAGAATTTTGCAAGTGTGGAGGTGAGCTGATGAAAAGGGCTCCCTCTGATGGCCAGATTACTGGGTCAGAGCACCTCAGAAACAAAGTGTGGGGTAATACCTGCTGAAACAATTCATGGACTTTAAAGGAAATCTCAGAAGTATTGAAGAATTCAATTAGTCCACAAAAAGCCATCTGTACCTAGACAGAGGTCGTTGTATTTGTTTTAGCTCAACAGTGCTTCTTAAATTATAATATCTCAAGAACTATATACAGGTATTTCAGTTAATTAAATGATCAAGGTGCTGTGTTATGAAAACAGTGTGTGAGGTGGGTGAAAAGATGAAGGAAAAAACCAAAGACATGCCTTTTATCAGGTGGTGAACCTGAGAGGAGCAGGGTTAGAAAAGAGGAGAGGATTTAAAAGGCCTATCGGAGATTCCTCAGGAGAGGGATACAGTAAAGCTCGAGATTACTTTCTAAGAAAGAGGTGTGAAAATAGAGCTGGCTATGTGATGAGAGGATGTGTCACCACTGATTACTCTTCTACTACCACATATTTTTCTTTAAAAATGTTCTTTTTCTTCTATCCGTCTTACACCTGCAGAGGCTGTCACCACTCTACTTGCATCATGTTTTCTCTTAAGCATGTAACAAGAAACTCAAAGCCAAGAGAACTTCTCATAATGGCCAATTCAGTCCAAAAGCAGCAAATAGATCATAAAGTTATTCCCAGAAATGAGTGGTCTGAGCCTTCATTCAGCTTTTTAATAGCTCACACGTTTAATGTCTACTAGCTGTTTCGTTACCATCATCACAACACACCAAGGAAAACAGACTTACTTCCATTAACATTTTTAGATTCATAATTGTTGACTTGGACACAATTTGCAGCACAGTTTCGGGAATTTTCAATCCTGAATATAAAAAGCCAACAAATTTCCCACAGTGACCCCATGCTGAACCCGGGGAGTTGGCATCACCAGCCTGCTATGAGAAAACAGGCTGACAAACAAATGTCATTTGTGAGCCTTTAAGGCTTTAACTGCCTGAATGCAGGAAGCTGCTACGCTGACATAAATGATCATCTACTGTTACACACTGATGTATGGCTGTCATCTGATGGCATGAAATGCACCAAGAATATCATCTGTACAGCTGATCATGTCATAAAGATAACAAAGACGGAAACATATCAGTAAAAGACTCAAGCATAGTGGATTAAGACTGAATGATCCCCATGATGGTGCAGAAAAAGGATTCCTGTTTATAGTTTTCATGTTTTCTCTCTGTGCATGTGGGGGTTTCTTTACAGATGCTCTGGCTTCCTGCCACAGTCCAAGGACATGCATGTTAGGTTAATTGGGGATTCTAAATTAGCCTTAAGTGTGAGCATGATTGGTGATCTCTGTTGCTGAGTTAGCCTTGTAATGGACTGGGAGTCTCTCCAGTTTGTACCCTGCCTCTTGCCAGATGGCGGTTGTGATTTCCTCCAGGTCTCCAGAGACTTTGAACAAAACAAAGCAGGCATAGAAAATGTTTGGATCAAAAGATTCCTCATGTATTTCTGAAAAAAACCCACTATATTAAGAGAACAAACAGAAAGCCTTACACAACATATATAATTTGTCCTCAGTTGAATTTAAGGGACAACTGTTTTGTAATATGATTGTTATCGGGACAATAAGTGAAATGGGATGAGGCAACTGATCTCTGTAGACTTCTATAGGCCTGAAGACACACAACAAATATGGAAAGACCTTCTGTTTTGCATGTAAATTAGTCTAATTCCATCGTCTCATTCATTCTAAATTGGGATATCTTATCTGGATAATACAGAAAAGGTATATGCAAGATACAAAAACACACATAATGCAGTGTCTGGAAAACAGTTTGTTAGGCAGGATCTTACCTCTGGTATTGTTACTACACACACACACACACACACACACACACACATACACACACACACACACACACACACACACACACACACACACACACACACACACACACACACTCACCAAATGCTCATCTTTAACTAATACATTTTTATTATAAATATTCACACCAGCATTTTGATTTAAATCCTGATCCAATTGCTTGTAAAGTCTGCTTCGTTTGGGGAATTGTAGGTCTTGGTCCGTTTCAAGTGGACCAAATACTGGAAGCGGACTACAAAACAAAGTGCATTGTGGGTTCAGCGCATGGCATTGTGAGTAAACATAATCAGAAACAAAAGCAAGTGTGGGACGACGGGCGGCTCTAGGGGGAGAAATGGCTCGCGGTCAGACGTGGAAGAATTCAGGAAAAGTTCTGATAGAATTATGATGCAGCTCAATGGTCAGCTGTTAAGTTCTAGAAACTGAAGTTGTCCTGCATTAACTAATAGATGAACCAGATTTCTTCTTCAATTTTGTCTCATCCTCTTCTTCAGTAATTCTTTGTAGAGCACCGCCAATGGTGGAGGGTGGAACGCGCTATTTAAAAGGTCCGATTCATTTCAGAAGCGAGCATGACCACAATCTCGGTCCAGAAGAATATCGCTCTCCCCCAACTGAACCGCTTCCCCAGTCGGACAGAGTCTAGCGAACTCTCCTGGTGTGAATGCAGGAAAACTACTGATGTTGAAGCTGAAATGTGTGACAGCTTAATGATTTCTGACCCACTTCTGCACGGTACAGAAACACCAGCCTGAGCGTGGCTTAGTGAGCCTCTCTCTAGCTGTGAGATAAGCTTAAGCTGAAACTAATACTGGCTCCATTAGCCCTCGACTCAATGAGGGTGTCACATAATCACTGACACTGGAGGAAACCAGCTAGATGGAGGAGCAAGGCGTTATCTTTTCTGTTCTTTTCTTGTTTTTCCTGGCAGAAAGTTGACCCAGACAAAACATGCCCGAAGAAGACATGCAGTGAATTTAGTCATATTTTCCTGCAAAGAATCCAAAACAATCTCCTGAAGCCAGAGGTTCACTTTGATGAAGCAACATTTATCACTGTCACTGCGAAAGCAACCCAAGCATTGAAGAATGGTCCTCTGTCAGAGAACAAAAAGACAAAACATCAGCATTCAGCAGCTGACAGAATCCCCAAAACAGAGCAGAAGAAAACCTCCGTTATGAAACAGAACCCTTCACCTCCGACAGATTTAGCATAGATATGATATTTTAACTGAGAAGAATTTTCATTGCTTTACGTTACATATATTTTAGGACTTAGAAAGGACACATTTAATGTCTTTGATAACCTCTTTAGGCCTTAGACCAATCCCTCTCAGAGCCGTCGCTGGCCAGCAGCGTACCGAGGCCAGCTGGCCAGCGATGGCATCTCTTTCTTAGGACAAACGCGTGACGTTGCAGCTGAGTTTTACTTTACACATCGCATCAGCAACCAGATAGAAACACAGTGGCTGTCTGAACCCACACCCGAAGAAACATAAGAGGACTTTACTGGAAGAAGAAAGGACACAGACAGAGAGTGAGACAGAGCAAAAGATAAGAACAAAGTCAACATCAGACTGACTTTTCCTGGCAGGAGTTCACGGTAAAGGTAGAATGCAAGATGGATGCAGAATGAGGCATCCTTAGGGGGCTGAGAAAATCTGGCAAAGTTCTGTAGAGCATCTTTAATTTCAGGTGAAACTGTATGATATTAAGATGTCTTTTGTGAGATGTGACCATTACAGAGTTACAAACTCATGGCAAACCTGGGGCCGTTTGTATCAAATTTCATAAAATTACTCCTAAGATCACTGTTAAGAGTTGACTTACGAGTAAAAACAGTTAAAAATGTTTAAGGTTCTTAATAAGGTTGAGGTCAAGGATAACAGTGGCCACACCATGAGTTTTTCTTCCTTTAAACTAATAGCAGCCAAAGATTCTGCTGGTATTTCTGCAGCATGGGATGGAGCGTTGTCTCTGCTGCAGAAGGAAAGCTTCTCCCTTTTATACCACGGCAGGAAGTGGTCAGTTAGAAAGTGGACGGATTTAGCAGAGGTCATTTTGACACCCTGAAGGGTCCTACCATCTCACCCCCCAATTATTCCAGCCCCAAGCATCCAGACCTCCATCCAACTGGACCATCCAGCGCAGCATGAGAGAGAGTTCACCAGCAGCTTCAAACACTGGCTTGCAGCTCATCAGTGGTTGTTTAATATGATGCATTTGCCTGCCCTGATTTGTTCTCTGAATCCTAAAAATTCTTTTTACCAATATGATGAATTCACAAGTTTATCTGTAATGTTCAAAGTTTTCATTCCTTTGAGAGGAAAGATCACCCTGGTGCTCAAAACTGCATGGAAACTGTGACTTGCTTAATATTGTTGAAGTAGTGTCCCTTCACTGAAGCTCACCTGTGTAACTAATGATCAAACCTGTCTGAGGTTGTTATCAGCGCCCTAAAGCAATTTCCTTTTATTCAGGTTTAACCAGCGTTATAGCCTAATTATCTTAAAATATATGTGTGAAACTTGAGCACACACTGCCGGGAGCTGCAAACTTCTAGGAAGTATTTGAGTGTTCCTAATAGAGCTACTGCAAACATACAGATTTTTTTAAGGGAGTGTTAAATAAAATGCATTTATATGGAGCTTTATTACTTTAATGAATCCCTCAAAATGTAAGCCAATATTTACCCATTGAAAACACATTCATGTAATATATGAAGCACTTTTTCTGTCACATATATTCATACTGAAGATGCATCACAGGGAATTGGATGTTCAGTATCCTGTGCTATGCAGATCAGAGGTGTCAGGAATTGAACCACTGGCATCCTGGCAAAGTCTTTTCTTGACCACTCATCATGTCCATGCGAGCACTGAACTGAATAGTATGAGCATGTACAATAACTGTGTGCAAGGTCATACTACACAACTCATTGCACATTGATGTTGTTGCTTAAATAGCTGCCAACCGGTGCAGAGCTTTGGGAGAAAAAAGGGAGTCCTCTATGTAGCTTAGGCTGGAAGCAGTCATCAGTGTGCCATCAGTGAAAACATTTTTCCACCTTTCCCAAATCAGTGATGCATTCAAGGAAAATGAATCCAGGCATAAGAGAAAATTATTAATAAAAACCCTTTAGGCATCTGGACATAAATCATGTTGTTTCAGAATATTTAAAGAGATTATGTTCAAAACACCTTCTAGTGGATGCTGTAATCACAAGCTTCTAACTACTCTCTTTTGATATTAAATACTGCAAAGCACAAACATTCAGAAAGCCCATAGCCATAAATATTTACATTATTTCCTTCCAAAACAACTTGCAGTCACAACTCTAACAGCACAGTGGCAGAGAGTTGCAGAGCTGAAAAATCTGGAAACAGAGAGTTATCTGTGAGAAGCATCTCTGTGGTCTGATATGCTCACAAAGCTAAAGATATGCCCTGGCAAATTCAATTCACCAATGCATTAATACACTTGCAATTCTCTACCAGCCTTAAGGCACTGGAGGCAATTCCCCTAACAGAAAAATAAACGCTTCACACGATGGGGCTTCTTGATGTTTGGAAGTGGAAACTGGGATTTATTATTCTATGACCAAAGACAGAATTGGTGCTGTTGGAGGACACTGGGAAAAAACAACAACTGACCTGGAGGATCTGCAGCAAAAACCCTGAATACTACATCATAGGATGGGTAAAGCATGCTAGTCTTTGTTTTATCCCACAAGCTAAACAAAGAAAAACCATGAGGCAGATTTGAAGAAAAGAAAAAGAAGCAGCCTTATGAGAACCACATGTATACATATAAGTGCATGAGACACAGTCTGATGCTCCCCCTCTTCACACACAAACATTTTCAATGATCTCAAACACCTCCAAACACAAGGCTGCATGTCCCCACATCCTGCACATGGCCACCAACAGTGAAGAAGCTCTCACTCCTGTGGTGCTGAAGCTGTTCTTCAGATTAAGAAAGCGTAGGTAGCACTTCTGGAGCCTCTTTATCTGCTCGATAAGGTGATTTTCAAGCACTCCTCCACATGACCAGTGAAGCATTTATAGTACATCAAATTAGTAACCAATAGGCAGCAGTTATAACTCTTCTGTGCAGATACTATAGCATCGTTATATTGGACTCAAAGCGAGTAGCAAGTTGCCCATCAAGGCTTTGACACTGTGATGCATGTAAAATAATTTGTAGCTGTGTGTGCATGTATTCACTCAAGCATGTAACATTGAGAAGATTAAATATGAGGTTGCAATGCTGCAAGAACCAGAAGGGCATAGACTCAAGAAGCTTGTTCCAAATAAGTTTCATCCCAAAATACTGAATACTATCCATATGCCACAGTATCACAATGTTTTTATCAGGGGTTTCCTACAATGGTTGAGCTGCAACAGTTCAGCAAAGCTACAGGGTTAAGTAGAAATGATAAACTATTGATTCATAGCACATCTAACACCACTGCATAACCAAAGCTCATACTGTAAGATCAAGAAAATATGTGCAAGGCTTCCTTTGACGTTGGTGCTGTGATGGTATATGAGGTCAGCCACAAACCTTTTTTTATAAGAAACAATCTGTAGGGGTATATGAGGTGACAGCAGAATATGTCATGGCACTTTCATTTAGGAGACCATTTGTGACCACAGTGCAAGTCACAAATGCCCCCTCACAGCTGGAAACAGGAGTCTGGTATCAAAACGCCTGTTTTGTCATCCGCTCCCATTTTCAGCATAATGTTGAGAGCTCATGGTCATTTCTGATGTTCTGCAGGGCACGTGGATGAGATTTCAACAAAATAACTGGCATGCACTGATCCTGCACCCTTATGCTTCCCATCAGCCCAGTGTTATTCAGCACACCACCAGTTCAAGCACATCCTAACTGGCAACATTCACACAACCAGTCTGAAGTGAAACACTGTTCATCACAAGTTCTACTTCTGCTATGAAACATCAGAACTGAGAGCTTCCTGTACTGTAAACTATCACGTCTTCAAACCATGTTTTTTTTCCCTCCAACTTCTGAATGGTTTCCATTTACAAGAATAAAACAAAATTACCTGAACAATGGCTGTTTGCCATCTCCCAGTCCTTCCAATTTCAACACTGTTTTTGCACCTTAACAGCAGCTCCTTTATGATCCAGCTGCAGACCAGTCCTGCAGTCTTCCTCCTGCCCGTCCCCACTCACAGGGCAAGTTTCAGTAACACCTCTGAGCCATTGCTTTGTCATCATCTATTTCAGCACAACAAATGTCTCATATTCTCTGTGGCATACTTCTCACACTGATTCTAATGGAACGCCAGTCCAGTAATTTCACCAAGGAACCAGCTCATGGCTGTTGAGTGAGCTCCTCTTTGGATTCTGTCATTGGTATGTTGTTATGGACAAGGCTGTCCCTTTTCACTGCTTCTTGACAGACCTAAATATTTTCTTTTTCTTTTTATTAAAACTTCATACTCATTATCAATTCTTCTTAGCCCCTTTTCCCAGAGTGCGAACCATACCGTGGGCTTAGGGGGAGCCGCTTTTTTGCATTTCCCATCTTTTTTCGGCAAGTAAGAACATAAGCGTACCAATACATAATGGTTAACAACTCTTATGCAACAATAATACATAACAGGTGCAAATGTCCCTTGCAAAAAAATTTTTTACCACTCTTTTTGCGAAGATCAACTTACATAGTAAATATTCCCCACATATCACACACGTACACAGCGATGCTTGCCATACACAATATAATGAGCAATGATGGTTTCCCATATTGTAAATAGTTAAAGCAGGTCTTACCTTACCTTTTACGCATTTACTTCTTTTATTTTGTATTTAACGTAGATCTACAGGAAGTTTAACTTGGAGCGCCGCCATGCTTCAGTGGTCACAGTAATTATAGCATCCATAGACATGCTTTAGGCTACAGTGAATTTGTGAGCAATCAGCATACATTTTATTGTCAGTATTATATAGCTCCCCCAACATTTCATAAATCATGTTTCTAGGGGAGCTCATGTTTCATTAAGGGGAGCTATAGCTCCCCCAGCTCCCCTGTGGTTCGCACCCTGCCTTTTCCACTGCAGGAACTTTTTCAATTTACACAAGATTTTAAAAAAATTCCACGGCCATTACAAACTTTCCTTCACCCTAAAAATTTCCCTGAGAAAAAGCACCCAGTAGAGGGGTAGGACTTTACAGATTCCCTGGAATTCTTGAGGGGAAGAACTCTGGTTGTTGGAATACTTTCAGCATTGCACCCTTCTATTCAGCTTATGTAAATAATCCAAATTTAAGGAGCTTTGAAAAATGGACAGACAATAAGGTCTAGGTTCATGCGAGGTGGATGAGGTGACATTTAATGCGTCTTCCAGTTGGCATCAGAGTGTCTGGAAGATTAGCAACAAGCTAGCAGAGTCGAATGTACAACACACAGAAACAAATCTGGGAAAGATTAAAGAAAATGAAACAAGATTAGAAGAAGCTGAAGTTCAACAGTTGAGTCAGCTGCTGAACCAGCCTGGTTAGAATAAATACTCCGGAACCTTAAGGTGCGGTGGAAATGCAAAACACACAGAAAACCAGGAATTCTTTTCACCTGGTAACTAAATTCCAGCTAATACTTTTTTTTTTAAAACTTATGCTTTGTGAATCCCAGCTGAGAAATTTCTTGTCTGAATTGAACCCATCCTACCTGACTCAAAGCTATACTAGGATATACGCCGTGGGGTTCCGGCGCCCGGGGAGCAGTTGGGGGTTCAGGGCCTCACCCAGGGACCCACAGTGGTTCACCTCAGTTGCCAGCCAGAGGACTTGAGCCCAGGTCCTCCAAACCCACCTCTTTAACCATGAGGTAAACACTGTCCCCTAATTGTGGGAAATGTTGGCGGAAAACCCCCTTTTGTCTGAACATTTTATTTTGCTGCTCTGTTCATGAAAAACTATCCATCCATCCACCCATTTTCTGCCGCTTATCCGGAAGTCGGGTCACGGAGGCAGCTGCCTAAGCAGGGACATCCAGACTTCCCTCTCCCTGGCCACA
Source organism: Melanotaenia boesemani (assembly GCF_017639745.1). Classification (NCBI taxonomy): domain Eukaryota; kingdom Metazoa; phylum Chordata; class Actinopteri; order Atheriniformes; family Melanotaeniidae; genus Melanotaenia; species Melanotaenia boesemani. The sequence goes on along the minus strand of NC_055694.1, from coordinate 33,383,400 downwards.
TTCACCAGCTCATCCGGAGGGATCCCAAGGCGTTCCCAGGCCAGCCAAGAGATGTAGACCGTCCAGCATGTCCTGGGTCTTCCCCGGGGCCTCTTTCCAGTGGGACGTGCCTGGAACACCTCACCAGGGAGGCGTCCAGGAGGCATCCTAACCAGATGCCTGAGCCACCTCATCTGGCTTCTCTCGATGTGGAGGAGCAGCGGCTCTACTCTGAGCCCCTCCCGGATCACCGAGCTTCTCACCCTATCTCTAAGGGAGAGCCCGGCCACCCTGCGGAGAAAACTAATTTCGGCCGCTTGTATTCGCGATCTTGTTCTTTCGGTCACTACCCACAGCTCGTGACCATTGGTGAGGGTAGAAACGTAGATCGACCGGTAAATCGAGAGCTTTGCCTTTTGGCTCAGCTCCTTCTTCACCACGACAGACCGATGCAGAGTCCGCATCACTGCAGACACCGCACCGATCCGCCTGTCGATCTCCCACTCCATCCTTCCCTCACTCGTGAACAAGAACCTGAGATACGTGAACTCCTCCACTTGGGGCAGGACCTTATTGCAGACCCAGAGAGAGCACTCCACCCTTTTCCGGCTGAGGACCATGGTATCGGACTTGGAGGTGCCAATTCTTATCCCAGCCGCTTCACACTCGGCTCCAAATCGCTCCAGTGAGAGCTGAAGATCACAGCCCGATGAAGCCAACAGAACCACATCATCTGCAAAGAGCAGAGACCCAATCCTGAGGCCACCGAACTGGATCAGAATGGAAGAGGGTCCAGTCCCTCTCAAGGACAGTGGTTCCAGAGCCCAAGCCGTGCGTCAAGGAGAGTCCAACTATATCTAGCCGGAATCGCTCAACCTCATGCACCAGCTCAGGCTCCTTCCCCACCAGAGAGGTGACATTCCACGTCCCTAGAGCGAGCTTCTGCAGCGAAGGATCAGACCGGCTGGGTCCCTGCCTCTGGCAGCTGCCCAGCTTCCGAAAAACTATTTAAGGTAGCTGATCTCACTAACTGAATTTAAAGCAGGTGTATGTAACTTAAATGCTTTAAGATGTGCATATTTTTAACAATTGTTTGACATCATTTACCTTGGGTTTTATTATTTAATGGGAGAATTTCATTTTTTGTGATTCATGTGCTGTTTTCAGACGACTGTGTGTGTTGTGTTTTCTAGACTCAGCTGATGAAATATTATCAGGACAGAACAAGTAGGAGGTGATAAAATACTGTTGCCAATGTTCTTGGAAACTCAAGTGACAAAGAACACATTTTTAAAACTGCGTGCTTGTATCCGGCTTCAGTCAACCAGGAGGTACCGGAAGACTTGCAGGAACTATAAATGTGTGTGTGTGTGTGTGTGTGTGTGTGTGTGCATTTTATGCAAACATCAAATCAAGCTGCAGATCATTTTGTATTTGGTGATGCTTGTTGGAGACAAAGCTGCAACTCACCATACTGGATTGGAGATGTCTCTTTTTAAGTTAAATTCAACGATTAATAGAAACGTGAAGCAATACAATGATTTGATTAAATTTAGAATTAAATCTTTTAAAGATGTTTGAGATTTTGTTTTTAGTTGACTTTCTGGATGCCATCTGACTTCAACGAGTGAAGATAAGCATTAATCAGATCATCGTGGGAAACAACTTTGCTGTTTGCTCCAACATGAAGTAATCTAAAAGTCAACCTCAATGAGGTCAGAGTGGAAATGAATTAGTAACTTCAACTGTATGTTGTTATTTGTCTACACCCATATTTATCCAGAGGACCTTCACCAGATGGTTTTTAAAGAGCTGATACGCTAGAAAGCATTATGATTGCAGATGAATTAGAAAAAATCTGGTCCTACCAGACATCCAAGTCCTTTTATAGCTTATGTAGCAACAGTGCTATAAAAACACCAAAACTTACAGGAACAGAAGCAATGCAATGCATCTACATACAAAGAAATTCTACACGTTTTCATTTGCTTAGCCCTGTAGAGGCTCGTCTGAGGTAGTTTGAGATATTGGGAAAGTGAACAGACAGTATTTCTCCTCAAAGCTTAAATCTTTTTGGGATTATATGTAAGGATCTATAACATCACATAGATCAACATTTTTTTAATTCGCGAGCTGTCATCTAAACTTTAACAATACTAATTTGGTCAGCATCTTTTGTGTTCCTTGAACACCGTCAGCCATTTCAGTGTGACAGCCACTTTGTTTGCTGGAAGTCCATGAACCTGGAAAAGCATGTGACTGAATAGCAGCTTGACTTAATGATGACATAAACATGTTAATTTGGGACTTAATTTGTTCATTTTCATCCATAATGTTAATAAATTAGTTTAAACCAAATTTGAGGCAGTTTAAATTTAGTTGGTGGTCATTGTTTTAATTTTTATGGCTGAGAAATTGTAGTAAAAAGGTGTTTGCCTGTTTAAAACAGAAAAGAGTACTTAAATTGTTTGTTTGACCCTAACAGAAGAATCCATACCAGCCTATGAACAGAAACGTTCCTTTTAAAAAGATTACTGGGGTTTCTGGGTTGAGACAGTGGTTGCTATCTGACTGCTCGTGGTTCTGACTTTATAAAAAAATACTCTCTGATAACAGAAAGGAAAGATGGCAAAAGTCAGATAAATAAGGTCTAAATTGTAATAACAAGCATAGCCCATAATGACCTCTATCCGAGGCAAAGTTAACCATGTTTAACTTCAGGACTGACAAGACAGCTGAAGATCTGTGCTTCCAGTCTCTGAAGGTGTCTTCAATCTGACATCATGACACCATGAAGTATAATGAATTCTGCATTCAACCATGGACTTGGTCATAAATGATTTTTAAGGATAATAATACAAAAATCCTCTTTTAGCTTTGTCATTGTCCCTGATTACCAGCCTCAGTCTGATTTCCAGGCCCTGCAGGGTGAACGACTTATACTGTAAGCAAATGGAAAAGTGAGCAAAAACATAAAAAAGTAATTTCTCAATTAAAATACTGCATTGCTTCTATTTGGAGGGTTGCCCTCTGGCACGTCTGCCTCCTGACCCAAAACGTAATGTGACATTTTCACAATGGCAATATGCAGTAAACACACACGTGCACACAGAAACCCGCATGACTGCACACACAAACAGGTCACTTTACACAACTGATGCGTGGCCATGCTGACGAGACGCTGAATTATGGGTGATTATTTTTACCATTTATGTGCAGAAATATATGAAATGAAAGCACCAGTCATTTCATCAGATTCACTTCAGCTTTAAGGTTTCCCATAAAACTACAAAATAAGATTTAGCGATTATGATCTTTTGAGCTGGATTACTTCATAATCTGTGAGGTTTTCTTTCTTGTTGGGATTCTGTTTCAGTTCTTGTTATTTCCTCCGTCTGAGTACCAGCCAGGCTGTAGTTCCGCTGGAGTTTTCTGTTATTTAGTTCAGTTTCTCAGCTTGTATTTCAAGATTTCTTCCTTCCTGTTTTGTGTTGTTGACTTTGTCCCTCGTTTATTCTTGTGTTTGCGTCCTGCTTCTCTGTTGCGCCTGCTCCTTGTTGATAGGCTGTTTAACCTGCTGAGCTTTCCTTGTTTGTCTCTGTTGACACTTTTTCTGTCGTCATCTGTTTCGTCAGTTTGCCAAATGGTTTAAGTTCAAGTTTGAGTTCAAGTTTATTTGTATAGTTGTCCAAAGTGCTGAACAATAGAACAACAAACACTCCACAGTTGAAAATAAAACACCACACAATAAAACAATAAAAACATAAAAAAATAAATTTGATAAAAAGATAAAATCAATTAAAGAATAAAATCAACAAAACTAGAATAAAAACTAAAATAAAAAGTAAAACACGTGAAGCTCAGTTTTGGTCAAATGCCAGCTAAAAGAAGTCAGTTTTGAGTAAAGACCAGAGACAGACTGAGCGGCTCTGTGAGGAGAAGCTGTTCCACAGCTTTGGAGAAGCAGCAGAGAAAGTTCTGTCACCCTGGATTTAAGTCTGGCAAACGGGACCTTTAGAAAAAGCCGTGTACAGGACCTCAACGTCCTGGCTGGAGCAGGCTGACAAGTATGAGGGAACCAAACCATTTAAGGCTTTAAAAACAAGTAATAAAATCTTGTGCTGGGTCCTAAAACTAACTGGATGTCAATACAAGGAGGCGAGCACTGGGGTCAGTTTTGTTTTTTAGTTTAGTGCTTTGAGAAATTTATCTTATCAAGAGTCTTTTCATTGCTTCCCGCCTGCCTAATGCCGGTGGTCCTATGAGTCCTTCACCTCTTTAGAATGGATTGTGGCAGGTTACGGAGGGAAAGGGGTGGAGTGTTGCTTTCCTATTTATTTATTTACAGATCCAGAGAGTTAACTGGTTCAGTTAAATTTATGTTCTTGCTTTTTAATTTACAAATTAGTTCATATAAGTTTGACAGAATGAACATAATTAAAAAAGCTTCTCACTTATAAAATGATGGTTCTTTGTTAGGACGGTCTACGTCCAGCAGCAACATCAAGCTGCTGATGAGCTGCTGGCGTTGTAAACGAGCTTCTGCGATACAACACTCAGCAAACATGATAGAAACTGATCATTTGGGATCACAAAACAAACATTACGGGTTCCTGACCTGTGACTTCCAGGGAGATAAAACACTGTCAATCCAAACAAGAACCTGATTACAAGCACCCTGTCAATTCCATTGTATTCACTTGCACATATTGTTAACTCAGCCTAAATTCTTCTGAACAGAGCTGTAAAATAAACCTATTTCCATCCATCACTACTTCGTGTTTATTTCATTCAAATGGAGGCCCTCACAGGAGGATGAAAGGAAGACTGGATTCATTTTTGAAACGGATTATTTGGTGTTATCATCAGTTTAATAAAAATCGGTTAAAAACAGGATATAAATAACATGTTCCATAATATTAGTTTTATAAATACTTAAAATGGTTGGACTGGTTTTAAAATGAGAAGTTTCTTGACAGAAACTTATAAACACAATCATTTAAATGTGGATTTGATCTGTTACCTATATCATGACTGGTCTTATCTGTGCAAATATGGCAGAAAGCGAGACTATAAACATTTAAATAACAGTTTCATTTGTCATTTTGGAAGTATCTTATTATGAAGTCCTGGCCTCTTTATAAATGAGAAGCTATAGAAATCTCTCAGCTGTGTAAGGATAACTTTTTGAAAGGCTCATTTGAGATGCACCAAAAACTGACGAGTCAGTTCAGTAGCGCTATAATGTTGAAAAAAGCATTGTCCTGTCCAAATACTACACATTAATTTTAGGTTTAAAACCTCCACAACCACTCAGCAGATTTCCACTCATGGTCCTCTTCATGATGACAGCCCCATTTTTTTATACCCCCATTGATCAGCACTTTGACCGATATGTCTGAGAAGATGATGCACGCTCATGATAAATGCTCTGGAAATTGATGCACAACAGGAAATAAAACTTGTTCTCCGTGTCAGGCTCCACCGTCTCGTCTCCACAGAAATCATCAAAGTTTTAAGTAGATAAAATGAGAATTTTGCATGTTGTCTACAAGATGAACATCTTGTATTTTTGACACTCGATCTTACATCCACATCTAGCCGGAGGTTAAAAATGTCAGTTTTGGATGCACCATTACAGGCACAGACTGTGTGATTATAAACCTATTTTATAGAAACAGAAATAGATTTACTCCCAGCATGATCAGTATTAGATGTAGGGTCAGTAACCAGCCTTGAATAATCATCCATCCACCCAACTCTCAGTCAGAATACTGAAACATGACTGAAAATATTATGCAGACATTCGCAGTGACACCAGCTTGGCACATTTTCCTACCTCTGCCACAGCTTTAACGTCAAAAGGCAGCAGATTTTCTGACAGTAGAAAGCAATTCAACTCCTGCCCCCAGGGCCTTTGGGCAAAATCCCTCTGATGCTTCCAAAAGGTCATCATCATTCCTGTCAAATACTGCCTTGACCTGAGCAACCTGAGACTTATTAAAGAGCATGCGGGATTACATTCATGCCAGAGGGAACAGCCCTCAGCTGACATGTTCATCAAATACTGACAATGTCCCACGTGATCAGTCATTTTGAGACAAGCCGTCATTTCTTCCTTGTTGGCATCGTGGTTGCAGCAGAAACTCTCCTGAGGAGCTACTTAAGGTATGAAGAGAAGAGTGAAATCTCACAGAGGGCCAGATAGCTGATCAATATTCATGCAAGTAAGCTGGTCGCTTGTGTAGGTGCATCACATGAAATCAGAGTTGTGGTCTGGTAGGTCCTTACTGTAATTTACTCCGTCGCTAAAACATAAACGTGCATCGTTGCAAAGCTTTGAAATAACCTTTGAGATTAAGACAAGGTAGTTGGAGTCTCAGTAAATCTGGAAAATAATCCAGATTATAAATGCAACTGAATGCATTTAATCACACGTTTCTTTAGATAGTTTTTTTTATTAGCATTTATGTTTTTATTAAAATGCCAAACAACAACAACATTCTCGAACAAACTAAACACATCTGCAATGATCGACTTTAAACTTTAGCTTAGTGGATTGTTTTTACACGACTTAAATGTTTAATGTCTTGCCTCCTCTGTCATCGTCATCATTCTCCTCTTTCTCTTTTCCTGAAACCAGCCTCGTGCTTTACGCCATCCAACCACAACCACATTTAATTTTTCCTCTGTTTAAAATTCGCACCTCATTCAGCTGCACTTTGTTCAGACAGACAGTAATGGGTTAATGACACCACACAGCCAATGGATGCATAATACGTCATGACATAGTGCTCATGGGAAATGTAGTGGTAGCACTGTCAGGACAAATGACCAAAATGATTTGATTCATTCATCACCTGCCAACCTGAAGTAAGTTTACATTTAAGGCTGTCAAAATTCATTTTAATCTATTGTTGGTGTTTATTTAGAGCATTTCATTGTTAATGTAAATTAAAACACAGTCAAGGCTATTTTACATTTGTCTCATTGTCAACTAGATTGAAATTTAAATCGTGGTTTATATGAAAATGTTTTTAATTACAGCCTTCTGTTCATTTGTACTCAGCAGATATTTGCAATGTAGCAGCCACTAACAAAGGTTAATTCAGCATCCATCTTCATCCTGCCTCTTCTCTGAGCTCTCTCCAATCAGGAAAAGTCAGTCCGATGTTGACTCTTGTTTTAACTCTTGCACCTTTCTGTTTGTCTTTTCCTCTTTTCCTCGTGTCTTTGTACCAGCCGGTGTGTTGCTATCCAGGTGTGAAGCATCAGGATGCTCCAGGTCAACAACATCTATAGGAATGTACAAAATGTTTTGTGACAACTCATCCTGTGAGCCTATCCCAGCTGCTACACATAGAGGCAACACACAGAGACCAACAACCACTCACCGCCACTCTACAAAACCCCCCAAATTATTACTGATAACCAGAGGTGTAACAGTTTGAACCCTGCTTAAATAACAGCCTTGAGAAAGACACTTCACCCGCCTTCCTCCAGTGATGGCAACTCTGGTGTATGAATAAATGTTAGGTGTTGGTTGGAGAGACTGCCACACTTCCATCAGTCTGTTCCAGGACAGCTGTGGCTCCACATGTAGCTTATCACCACCAGTGTGTGAATGTGCAGAGAATGAATAATATATTCAATGTAAAGTGCTTTGAGTGCTTTGAAAAGCTGTATACAAAACCAATCCATTATTATTAAAGAGTTATGCATGGTCCTTAGCAGTGGGTTTACATTCACGTCTCTTTCACTTGCCTTCACATTCATCATCAGAAACATAGAAGCAAAGTTTAGGACATACATTTATATCAGGTAACACGGAGAGGTGCTTTTATTTGTCAAAGCTGCTTTATTATTATTATTATTATTATTATTGAACAAACTACAAAGAAGTGCTGAATTAACAAAGATCGGCTGACTGCGTTGACTGTTAGGATCACAACATTGCAAATTCCTGGAGGAATTCTGAACTGAACATTACCTGGAATTCGGAAAACAGCTGTTGTTTGGATGGTGGGTTACATCCCAACTTGGATGTAACCCACCATCCAAAACCAGCCCACTCCTTCTTGTACATCAACTTGAATGAAACAGCACTTGAATTGTATTTTCTTCCTGCGGCCTGCAGGGGGCAGTAGGTTGGAGGTTGCCCCTGTGGGTCTTATTTAAGGGTACAAACAAACAACCTATTCCTTCATATTGATTAGTTGTCTTATTATGGCTGTTATTTGCGAATTCAGGCTAATTTATACCTGGTAATCAAAAAGATTTTATATGAATTAACTGATGCTGAATTTCAAAGTCTCAACCAAAGGAACCAAAGATTTATGATTTATGTAATAATAATTAAATCAAGTGCAAACAGATCAGTTTTTATTGGTGGTGGAGAAAAACTTCTGTGAGTAATAAATACGTTAAAGTGAAAACAAAGGCGAAGGTACCATGGCTGCAAGCCTCCACACCCCATCGTGGAGTGTAAACATTAGAGCTACAGAGTCTGGCTTTGTGCATGTCTGATTCTGACACTCAGCATCGCTTCTCCGGCTGAGCCGAGGTGATCCAACACTAGTTGGATAGCGCTGATGGGGAGGTTTAGATACAGATGACTTCAGCTTTCTCCCTCTTTATGTAATCTCTCTTCTCATTCTCTCACCTCTCTGCTTGTTTCCAGTTTGGATGCTGAGCAGATACACTTGTGATGGTTCTTTGCTTTAGCAGGAGCTTGCTGGCATAATGCCTCAGTTTAAAACAGGGTTTGAGCTGGGGAGGATGAGGCGATGGCATTTTACTTTATAGTCAGATCTAGTCCAAAACTCCACAACTCAGAAAGAACCTCTTTCTAAAAATAAACCTGTCAGCAACATATAAAATAGTAACTGTTCACACGAGCATGTGTAGAGGCAGCGACAGCCCCAGATTTGTTCCCACATCAGCCTAAGTAAACTCTTTTTCTTTTACAGTTCTCCATCCTCATCCAGAGCTGGCCCGAAGCAGCATGCACGGGAAAGCTTGGACTGCTTGCTTATCTTACCTTGCTCTCGGCTCAGGCTGCGAATATTCCTGGAATCCTCCATTGATGTATTCCCAAAAGAGACGGAGCTCCATGTGCTGCTATAACAGGGATGGAGGGGCTGGCTTCACCCTAACTACCATCTGGAGAGCTGCTACTGTCAAAGGCATGCCTCCTCCTTTGCGTGTCATCATCCGAGGTGTGACAAGACAAGGCTTTTGGGGTAACCTGCTCTCCTATCCCCTTTCTACTCTAACACTCTTCTACAGCCTTTCTTCTCTCCTCAGTTTCTGTCTCTATTCAAGCTCATCCTTATGTGCTAATGTGGTGGGCAACAAAGACAATAGTGTGATGTTACACACTTCTTCTGCCTCTACTGTACAGAGTGAAGGGGATGCAGGGAGGCGGGGGAAGGGGGGATGTTGCCTGGAGAGGTTTGGGAGCCTGCTCAGTGCAGCCGACCACTCACAGCTCTGTACGAGAAAGAGAAGCGCTTTGCTCAGTGCCGATCACCTGGGAGAAGCAGCACTAGCAGATGGAGAAAAGAAGTAGAGACAGGAAGAGTGCATTGGAAAAAGGGGGAGGGAAACTGAATGGGAGGAGGAGCAGGAGGAGAGAGAGCGGAGAGAAGACATGGGCTGAAATGCATCTGCCGAGATAAAGGGGTGGACAGTGAAGAAAAAGAAGAGAAAGAGGGATGCAAAAGGCGCGAAGAAGGCTTGGTGGCTGCAAGTTGCAAAGAGCAGCAGCACGTGGCACGCATGTTTTATTCAACAAGGAGCTGCTGGGGGAGACAACCAGCCAGGCAAGGATGGGTTTGTCCCAGCAGGAAGCCAAGAAAGCAGGAGACAAAGACTGCATCAATCCTCCGTTACAGTAAAACAGTTACAGCTGGTACCACAGTTTGTGGAGTTTCAACATTATCGGTTGAACAGCACAAAGGTGATGCATCTGAAATGAACCGATATCTCGCTCTACAGCTCTGCAACCAGGTCTGATGCAGAATTTCACTTCAGATCACAGTTTTATAATTTCACATGGCAGTGATGTGAGATAAAATAACGCAGTTTTCCTGTAAATTAGTTGGTTTTTACCTAAATTCTACTTTACAAAAAAGTGAAAATTGTAGGAGAAAGGTTATTCGTCTCAAAGGGACATTGTGTAACATTTTCTGTTGTTTACTGGCCAGAATCCATGTCTGTGTGTATGTGTGTTATTACTGGAGAATTAATGATCTGACACATTCTCATAAGCAATGAATTTTAGATTTGTTCATACATATGACGGGTAAGCGGAAGGAGAAGATAAACGAGAGCGAGTTACTACACCGACAAAGTGGAAAATCTGTAGATTATTATTCACAAAAATGAGGGACCATGCAGCAGCAGCACCAGAGCCGTTTCACCATCGCCAAGAAACTGTGACTAAAAGCTGGTAGGAAGGCTTTATGAGCTGGTTTTACTGGGTCAAAAAACCGTTGCTGTGTCGAGGCCCTTTTTCCTGTAGAGATCTGTTCCCCCTGTGAGAACCATTTTTCCCGAGAACACTGAGGAACCATATCTGACAGCTTGATGGGATGCGGTTTGCAATTTTTATGAAATCATGAATTTCTTCACCTGAGTGAACGCTCCGTGAACTATTGGATGACGTGCTTTCATCGGTGTTGTCGAGCTTTTTGAAACACGGCGGCTAAAGTGAGACACTACAAATTTTTTCCCCCTTTCCATTAAATTATGCGCCATTTTGTATATACAAACGTGTACGACACATCTTACACACATCTTGCTTAATACCAACAACAGTCTGTCAGTTTCTGTTGTAACAAAGAAAAGAATTAATGACAGCAAGCAGAGGAACAGAAAGAGATTCTGTTTCCCACCCGGTACGCTGTCACACAGCTTCCTCCCACCCTCCAAAGACATGCATGTTAGGTTAACTGGTCTCTAAATTCTCCCTGGGAGTGAGTGTGAGAGGTTGTTTGTCCCCCTCTGTGTTGGCCCTTTGATGGACTGTTCAGGTTTGTGTGTATATATATATATATATATATATATGTACTCATGTCATGTACTTGCCCCAGTCTTAATTTTTGTTAGTTTTGTAATTCCAACCTGAAACTTCTGCACCAGTCTGCCTCCTGCCTCATAACCCTGCACTCCAAGCCTCAACCATGACAACAATTATATTATAATATAAATATATCACAAATTATTATATCCTTCTGATATTTTTTATTATATTTGTAATTATTATATTACTCAGTGTCTTCTTTGTTCTTAAAAATGAATCCACTTTGCAGCCTCAGTTTAAATCACCTGGTGTTGGTCTTCATTGTCTCACAAATCGCATATAAACTGTATGCTTTGTGAAATACAGATGTATTAGACCGCCTCAGAACCTTGTCATTTTTTCATGAATTGCTGAGGAGGAGGTATAGTACCGGAACATCAACAAAAGAACACCATAAAATATTTTAAGCTACTTCCAACTATTGCATGAATAATACACAGTGTAGGTTGTCTCACCTGATGCATATTTTATGAGGCAGGAACAACAAACCTCTGATGTTTTCTACATTTTATCATTCTGCCACAAAGTCATAATCCAGGAGCTAAATCTAAACTTGTTTTTTAACCAAGTATCCTAAAAAAACTAAAGTTTTATATTAGCACGCAACTCTTCCTGCTGCTTGAACTAGTTGTGGGTATGCAACACTTGCTGTCCATTGAGTCACATCACAGTACAACAGCAGGGACTGTTTCACACCATCGGGGCCTCAGGCCATCTCTGACAGCATGGAAGAGCATGGAAGCAGTCCATGAGGAAGATCTGCTCTCATAGGTGTGAATGGACGTTAATGAGCTAGTAGTTGGGGGCAGGAGACTGAATGTGACTCACAAGCAGAACTATACAAATATGTAAGATATGATCAAAGGCAGCAGAAGCAAATGTGTGTCATTTATTTACCAATAAAAAAAAAAAAAGACAAAATGCAGAAGTAATGTTTTAAAAACTGAGTCCATCTCGTGATTCAGCAGCTTGTAGAGGCAAATTAGCAGCAATAACTTCAAGTAATGATTCCCTGCATGACATCAGTCTCTCACATGGTTGTGGAAGAAATTTTGTCCATTACCACATTTTTTTCTATCCCATTGCTTCAGCTCATTAAGGTTTGGTTTTTACAGTACTCTGAAGGTCGAGCATCCCAGCATTTCACTGGATCATGGATCATGTCAACACGCTGATTCTTTTCTTATTCAGCCTTTCGGGTGTAGATCTGCTGCTGTTTGGGGTCTTTGTCCTGCTGCATGAGACAGTTTCAGCCAAGCTTTAGCACCTGGACAGATGGATCACATCTGACTCTAGAATACTTTGGTCCAGAGGAGTTCATGGTCCATTAAATGATGACAAGGTGTCCACGTTCTGTAGCTACAGAAAAAGCCCAGATCATCATCCCTCCACCACCATGTTTGACAGTTGGAATGAGGGGTTTGTACAAATAGGCTGTATTTGTTTTTTAGTGCATTCTGACCAAACATCTCCATTTCAGTCTGGTTTGAACAAAGGACATTATTCCAGAAGTAAGTCTGTCAAAAATAAGGAGTTAATGGGGGTAACTAATTTGTGTAATTAACTGAAGTAATCTTTTTAACACAGTTAGCACATGTACATGTACCTTGTCTCTTGTAGTTTATTGTTCAAGTGAGAAGGAAGAATCTAGCGGTTCATGGTTCATACCAGCACCAATTTAACTGGTATGAACATTTAAGACCTACTCGAACACAGTATCTGACAGGTGGTAAAAAGGATTTATACTTCAGCTAAGCAGGGGCGGGTCTAGAAAAGTTTTAAAGGGGGACCAGGCAGGCACACTGACCAGGACAAGGGGGGCACAAATGAGACTTATTGTGGTTTTAGCCAGATGATCAGTTTTATCAGAGTTTCTTCAATATCAGCTGTTTAACTTCATTTGTCAACATCTAGTGGTTTTACGACAGATATCATCACCATGTGATCATGTGTAGATGGTTGGTGAGATGATGCTGTATGAATTCTGCATTATGATCTAGAACATAGTAGAGATGATGCAGAACAACACATAGAAGGACATTACATGCTGTGTAATGTACACAACATGTAAACACGAATGTTCAGGGTGTGTTTGTAGCGATGCAATACTGCCAACTCAGCACTGCCCACGAGTGACTTAATGACCAAGGCAACGTCAAAGACCCATGAAAGTAGTTTGGAAATGATCTTATAACCTTCCAGATTGATGGGAAGCACAGTTGCTTCTCTAAGATCGCTGCTGATGTCTTTCTTCCTTGGCACTGTGTTAACACAGCTGAAAGCTGAAGTGAGGTTAAGACACCCTTCTGCTAGAGGTGCTCACACTGATGATGCTGGCTGCTCCTCACGCTCTGAATTCTTGTGGAAGCATTGAATACTCAGCTTCTACATTTTGGTTAATTTTTGTTCAGCAACCAGAACTTTAGTCGTTATTTCCTTACACATAAAACTTTAGAATAAAATAGGTTGTAATTCCTTTTTCATGCAAATATGAGATAAATATTAAAGTACGCACAATGTGACATTTTTATATGTTTATAAGACAGGTCTGTAAAGAATTTGTGGAGGAAGAAAGGTAAGAACCAATCAATGTCACACTGGGAGCTCATTGTGCTTTCAGGTTATCTGCGCCACCATCTAGCAGTACAGCAGGTTATCTCCTGAGCTCTTGTAAAAGCAGAGGACTGAGAAAAAAGCTGTGGAGCAACGACTGAAGGAATAACTGAAATCGATAGTCTGTCAGCCAGACGCTTATCCTCAAGTGAAGTTGGAGAGCCAAAAGCCTCCACTGCCGACTCTTTGAAGGCTGATAAGAAACTCAAAATGGTCTCAGGAATCTCACCGACACTGTTACCACAAAGCTTGTTTCATTTCCTTCAAAGCTCACCTTTTTTTAGCTTCTACAAGTGTAGAAGTATTGACTCAATGACTCACGAGAGAAGGTCAAGCTTTAGTGGTGGAAACAAAACCCACAAATCTTTACAGACCTCTGGTATCAATGCTGTCACTTTAAAGGAAAAAGAAGTTTAAGTGGATTGTCTGAAACAGTGGAAATGTATCTTCAGAAAATCTCTCTGAGTTTTCCTCAGTCATGTTAAAGCTCTGTCTCCACAAATCCCACGTGAGAGTGATATTATTTCTGACAGTGTTGAGGATATTTTCTACTTTATTACACACAGAATCAGAAACACAACTCTTTTGTAAAACATGTTTAGCAAACGTGATAAGAGTAGAGAATGAGAGGGGATGTTAATAAGCTCAGCTGGATGAACGCATGCCAGCTGTGCCCTCCATGGATTTCTTATCAAATGTGTGAATTTCTACCTGTGTTTGTGTTAGTGGAAGACCACTAACTGTCTTAAACCAAATAGAAAAAGGAAAAGTTAATTTTTTCGATCTGGGGTGACAGAGTTCAAATGCAAGCACTTTTGCTGAAAACATATTGGCATGAATATTGAATTTGCTGCATGAGGTATTAGCAGCACATTAGCACATTAGCACAAAGCGATGAGGCATCAGCATAATATGCAGCAGGATGAGAAGCTGCAGTAATGAGCTAAATGATGGTAGAAGATCAAAGATTAAAGATTTCCTTTTTGAGGCCATTACAATATAATCTTCACTGGCTTCACAACCTGCAGTGACTGAGAATGTGGGGTAGGGGTGTGGCAACTATGGTGGAGGTAGGGGTGTGGTGGTTAGGGTGGGGGGGGTTGGGGTTTTGATAACTGTGGATGCATTGCAGCAGGGGTGTCCAGCAGCAGTCCTTGAGTGTTTTCCTGCTCCAACATACTTCACTCAAATTAATGAATCATTATGCAGAACTTCATAGGCTGCTGAATCCATTTAATTTGAGTCAGGCGTGTTGGAGCAGGGACACAATGAAAAACTTCAGGACAGCGGCCCTCAAGGACAAACTGGTTGAAAGAGAGATGAGAGATGAAACATCTTTACGTGAAAAATCTGGATGAGGTAAGTTGGCTGTTTTGGGATGCTGATTTAATGGTGCTGATTAACGTCCAGTCACAGCGCGTTTAAATGGACATTTGAGGTTTTCCTGTGGTGGTGCCAAGAGAACCAGATTTACCAAAACCAGTGACATGACCTTCCATCCTTAAAGCATCTCCCTCTTAAAATCCAGTCCATCAATGAAAATGAGCTACATCTGATTCTGGTGAGTTAACTATGAAAGGACCTACAGGCAAAACATTTGTTGTTGTACGAATGTTGTGGTGACAAATTAGACAAATATGACAAAATTTAACATTTTCATTCCTCTACATGAGTTTAGTGGAATTCCACTGAGTGGATTTGCCACAGCAGATATATTAAATCCATGAGAGGTTTTCATGTTAAATTTGAATAAGAACAAATTGGAAAGTTGTGATCTGACAAAGGGAACTGGATAGACCAAAGAAATGCAAAAATCTATCATATTAGTTCAACCACTTTTGCAAAACAATGCATCATTCATGAGCAAAAGAATTATACTGAGACATGTTTCACAAGTCTGCACACAGGAAAACTTCGTACCGACACACTACTTGGTTTGCTTGTATATATGGACGTTAATGAGATATATATGTATATATAATTTTTTTTTCTACCTGAAACTACGACTTTACAGAGCAGATGTACAGTACATGAGAACTCCTTCATGACTGATTAATTGCACGTAACTTTTGACTTTGCACTGCGCAATATTAGCAAAAAAAAAAAAAAAAGATTTCTTCAACACCCCTGTCAGTATGCACACACTAGCATATGCATGTGGTCATGGCCTCGGTGTGCTCAGGAAATCAGTCATCATTCTTGACAGAAAATAGCTCATGGGCTTGACTAACAAAGCACTCCTCCTTTAAGCGCTGGTGTGCACTGGAGTGTGTGTTTATGTGGCTACTGAGGCTTGATGACTGACTGAAAAGCAAAACTGTCAAAACTGCTTCATCTGTGCAGTGAGAGAACTTTGACAGCGACCTCCCCATGTTTTTTCTGATGCATTCAGACTGCTAGTTAAAGATGTTGTGCCTCCACCTGAATGATCTGTGTGAAGCACAGATGCAGCTTGCATTGTTTTTAGACTTGGTTAATAATGAAGTGTTGAAGACTATTGTTTTTCTATTGGCTGCTCCAGCAGCTGGAAGAGCAGATGTCTTGTAATTCATTGTTACATATTTTATTTAATCAAATCATCTGCTAGGCATCTTTCTAACAGTTTGACATGATAGAGGAAACTATCAGCCAGTATTTAACTGTCATTTTCCTGTGATTGGTTCACTCCTGATCTGGCCCCTGAGATTGTTAGTGTTGCAGTACAACCTGCTATCACTGCAATATCTGACTGTGTTCAGCCTAATGAGCAGGAATTAGGATTTCATATTTTGCCTAATATTCAAAGGGGGGGAAATGTGTTTGCATTTTTTCCAGAGGGGGTAGGAATGATGGCATTCTTGTAGCGAATGGAGATCTGTAGCCTGAACAGCATGAGAAAGCAAAAATAAACAGCTTAGATATTTAATAAAAAGAGATAAGTACAGAGGGAACTAACGTGCATTATGTCATTTAAAAATTCAGTTCAGCTTTATTACCTCAGCCAAGACGAAAAGTTGTGTTGTGGTTGGCTGCCATAAACATAGTTGTTCCACAGACAACAAGAGATCGTTCTTCCAACTACCGAAAAGACACAAAAGCCCAGAAAGACGTGGTAACTAGCTAGCGGCTATCAAGCGTGTTAATGCTGACGACCTTGGAGCATTTTTGCGACAGGGCCACACGCCACGGAGAAGAAGGAAAAAAACAAACTACCCACTGTAAGCTTTCTGAGTACTTCGGCCTGGCTGTACGTCATTGACCAATCAGCATGAGGCTGTGCCATTTAACAAAGATAAATTGGAAAAAAAAACAAACAAACAAACAATCAAGACCACCAAGACCAAATCTGGACATCAAGCAAATTTCCATAAAATGTGGGAAATGTTTAATGGAGGATTTTCGCGGTGGTGGTATGAAGAGAAAACCTGGCTAGCGGGCTGTGAGCTAGCCGGTGCGTTGTTCTGCTGCCCATGTTCTGTTCCACCCTGAAGGCAGTACGGTGGCCTCCATCTTGTGGACAATCCATCTGGCAAAAATAGCAAGAACTGTCTGGTTACCGTAACAATAACAAACTTCTGTTGGTGGTTTTTAAGAAGTTCTCCGTGTTCCTTGTAAGCAGCTCCTTCACGTGACGGTGAGCAGATATCAAGACATCCGTCCAGTCCAACGGCCACGAGCTTCGCCTCAGCCTCGACACGGAGAGGATCAATTTACTGTAACTGGATGACATCATGGATCATTTTCTATCAAAAACTGATGGAGAAAACAACACGGACGCTGATATGATGCAGGGTTTGGTTTCACAGGCAGGCTGTTGATGGTCATGTGACCACCGGGTGGTGATGTAGGTTTGTTCCTGCCAATGGGGAGGTAGGGATCATTTTACACTTAAAGCTTCTAACTTAAAAACTAATGTCTATGATCACTGGCAAAAAATAAGTTAATAAATAAATGACAATGGCTTGGCGGAGGTCTGCGTTCTGAGTGCTTCTAGTTCGTATATCTATTTATCTGGTTTGCCAATTTGTGACTTAAGACAGTTTTACAGACAGTCCAGTTCACTGTGGTCCAATTAGAATCATAACACATTTATTATTTGATCCACTTTAATCCATTTCATAATAACTGCGTTCATATAAAAATTATATATTAAAATAACTGACAAGCTAAGGAAACAAAGGATTGCATCATATCTTGTCTTTGATCCTCAGCATGCACGAGGTGGAAATAAAAAAACTCTCTTTTAACAAGAAGAAAAAACCTCCAGCAGAACCAGACTCAGGAAGAGCGGACCGGGTCCGAGTGGAGAGTTGTAAATGCATACCTGAATAAAATAACTTAACCAAACACAGGGAGGCGAACTGTTCTGCACAATAAACATAGGAGAAAATAACACTTGAATCAAATAAAGAATCCAGATGACCCAGCTTTTCTCCAGCACTTAAACACAGCATGTAAATGGAACTGTCTGGAGGCACAAAAGAAGCCTCAGAACTCTAAATCCAAGCTGATCTGTGCACAAATGTAGTTGCGTGAACACACTTTTAATGGTTTGCATGCACAGGAAGCTTTTTGATCAAGAAAATGATCACATCTTTGAAGCTGAGGGTGAAAATCTGCATGTAAAATATTCATGTTCATGCAGTTTGCAATGTACAAATGTGATAGTCAAACCACAAGCGACTGCGTTTCTTGACCCAAAGTCACACACAGTGGTTAACGCATTTGTGACAATTATAAGACTAATTTGTCTCTATAAGAAAGTAGCTGGTCAGATGGGAGATGTGGATCTCCTCAAATGCATTTATTTAAATCCCCTCCAGCTTCTTAGCAGAGACATTTTAACTGATTAAAAAAAAAAAAAAAACAGTTTGAATCAGAATAGAATCTGTTCTATAGCATTTTACTAACATCCATCAGATTTTTGTGTGAGTTTTTCTCTATTAATCGACCATGTATAAGACATCTAAACACAGCATGGCCAGAAACCAGAAAAAGTGGTGTGTCCTCTGATTTCTGCAAATCACAAATACCTAAAAATCTAAAGGTATTTCCATTTTAAAGAAGCTCTTTAAGCAGTCATTATTTTATTCTTTGAGTTGTGTAGGCAAATTTCTAATGCCCATACAGCTGGTGAGGCAGTGATATTAGTGTTTTACAGCTGTGTGAATCCCCTGTGAGAAAACAATGCTTTAAAAAATTGCTTCGTCTATAAATCGCCGGTCTTAGAGGATGTTGTACCACATCCAGGACAAAATGTTTCTCAACTAAAGCAGCTGTGCCTGGCCGGTTTGAGTGCAACCATTATCTCGTTTACCGCTCTGCTAAGAGACACTAGGCTTCGTTCTGAGAAGAGTGTGCATGGACTCATAACTGCTGGGCAGGCTGCACGGTTTCAGCCTAAAAATATGAGTGACAAAAGAGATTAAATTTACATGCTTGTTAATGCTTTTTTCGTGTAATCTATAACATATTCTAAAGTCTCTGCTCCTTACTATAGCCCACTTATACCTGTTCATGTGGGTGCAAATGCTAAAGAGTCCTATTCCCAAGGTTAACACCTGGGCCATCTTCCCTAGGTCTGCCATTGCCATGGAAACAAACAGGAGGTTGATGTTGAATTAAGAGATAGTGGCAAAGGTAAAAAAAAAGTTTCCAGTCGGTTTTGGTGAAGCTTTCTCTCCTGGAAGGCATTTTCCAAAAAGTTCTTTTTCAGCTCCCACTAAAGGATTTTTAATGTAGACGATGAGCAAAAACATATAGAAAAACACACTGTTATAATTTAAACACCTTTGTTGGTGTACAGGGACTGAGATGCCAATGAGAGGTTGTAGTCATGGTTGACCATTAGGATACTAATGCACATACTACAATGAAGAGCTGTGTGTTGAGCTATGTGGTAATTATAGGGTTGATCTTGCCAAGTAATGTACCATAGTTGCCTGGTTCACAGACACAGGGAACCCTGTTCATACATTTATTTTACACAGAGAGGAGAGACAGTGATCTGAAAGTTTGTACAAACTCCAGTTAAGGATACCACTTCCAATCCAGCCAAGTGATGGAAAAACAACCAGTGAAGGAGCACCTGCAAATAATAATAATAATAATAATAATAATAATAATAATAATAATAATATCACAATGAGTTTTAGCCATTAAAAATCCTACAAATGTGGCACCAACATCAGCAGGGTTTTGCTTACAGTCTGCAAAGTGGTCAACAGCTGAAACCACAAATCTTGCTTTTACTATCCTAAAAACGTGGAATGAGAGAAGTTAAAGATGGAAATTGGCTTAGTCCTGATTTCCCGTGATGAAACAACTCATCATGTAAATTCCAAAAGGAAATTTAGCAGCATGTTTTTCCCTTACTGTTCTGTTTGGTACTGCATACTTTAATCACTATCATTAAAAACTCATGTAAGTAAACCTGACTGAACCTGTTTAGGTATGCAGACTTAATGTGAGGAGAGACTATATCTTACGCCATTACTCATAACACTTTAAACCATTTGTTTTAACTTAAATCTTATTATTTCCCAAGACAACAGAAAAATACAGGCACATTATTGCTTCACTTTTTCCGCGGTGCAAACATTAAAGAGTGAAACTGTAATTGCAGATGTGACATTTGTATAATTTGTGATGGTCCCACCCTACATATGTGGATGATCTGAAATACTTGAAGTGTCCCCCCTTCAGCACGGCATAAATGTATTTACCAAGCTTTCAAACTTAAAGGCTTTTGTTCATATGACAAGCACCTTCTAGTGAGGAGTTTCTTGGTGTGAACTTACTGTTTCGTCCTAGAAAATTTAAAGAAATAATAAAGCTCATGATGATATGCTCCTCTGTGCTTTTGAAATATTGACATTTTGACCTTTATGAGCACCTCAGAAGGTGCTGTGCTTGAGTGCTTTGCTGACCTCTTTGAGAAATGAATGTTTAACTGGATTCATGCACTCTGTTTCTTTGCTAAAATCTCAACCTGTGAAGCTTCCTCTGTTGCTTTTTATCTCCCATCATGCTCTCGGTCTAACCTTGGACAGCAGCCTAGAAGCTCCGCCTCTCAAACCTCTTTCCTTTGGAGAAAAGCAGCTCAAATGTCAAATCTAATATTTCACCATGCATAAAACCTCATGTCTGCACATGCACACATCTATCCAGTATGAAAAGCAGCAGCTGACACATTAAGTCATCATATAGCCCGTGTTTTCCCCCTTCTCCCCTTGGAAGTGTTAGTGAAAGCGGAGAGGCTGTGCTGAGCTTTCCACCTGACACCCTGCTTGTTGCTTGGAAACCTCGTCAATAGAGCAGAGCAGATCGTTCAGGCAGGAAGTCAGTCAATGAAAAATAAAGTGGATCCGGTTGATTTTAAAAGTAAAACACTATATGCAGACTTTAGATTGCATTTTACTCTGAAACATCAACATTACGTCACATGTGGCAGCACGGACATCAAGCCGTGAGAGGGTCTCACGTGATACTTGACACCGTGGACGACGAGACATGTGTCTTGAAAGTCATTTTCTACAACACCACACATCCCTGTAAAGACATAACGCACCTGAGACACTGGTCGGACTGGACAATAACCCTTTGTTGGTTATTGTTCTCTTTAAATGGCCATAAGTGCACTATCGAGAGTTAACTAGAGATTCCAGCCACTCTGAAATGTGAAATTACTTAAGTTAGTCTAAGATGTTAACAACCAATGCACCAAACAAATACAGGCCAGATGAGCCAGCCATCACAAACTTGTGAACATGTCATTACTCTCAGCCATGCAGTCATTAAACACCATCACCATCCCATGCTTTCTCCAAAAATACTGTCTCATATTAATGCTGTGCAGGGATCCATAAATCCAACATGGCCTGATGAATTTCTGCATAAAGACAAACCACACTGCATGCTTATAAAGATAAATCAGTTGGAAACTATGACTGATATTTTACAGGAGAAGTTCAAATGTTGCTTTGCAGGAGAAGTCAGAGGTAACCATGAGGGTACCTCTCACTGCATAATGATTATCTCTATAAAATCATGATGGCAGACCAAGAATAAGCTTGTGTTGCTTCATTGACTGTATATCATAAATTACATCAGAGAAATGTTTCCAAAATGTAAGCACGGTCTCCCGTACACACAAATATACTTGCAAACAGAGCGTGGTAGTGAACTTTGATCATGCATGTGATTTCATCTAAGAGCTGCTCTGGAGGAAATAATGAACATGTTTTCTTTGGGGACAGACTTCAGTTTACAGTGTCCCAACAAAACCTCAAGTCCCACATTTTATCTCCTCCTGTCTGACCTATAATTGTGTGGATGGAAAATTGAAATGGATTTTTAATGTCACATTTCACTGATTTGAAGGGTTTGCTTCTCACTGACCATAGTTATAGAACAGATCGTAGACTAGGCTTGGTTCAGTATAAAATTAAACTAAGGGAGGAAAGTAAATAAATCAATCGCACAGCAAGAGAGGCATTTGTACTCCTGACACCAGGATCTAGAGAAGATGCTAAAGTTTACAGACTCAAGTAATTAAAAACTCAAGTACTTAACAAAGCTCAAGTAATTAAAAACGGAGCAATTCTAAAATGAGGAAGAAAAAAACATTTTAAAAGTACCTACAAAGTTCCTTCTCAGCGTGTAATCCAAACACAGTTACATGCAGTCACTGTCACATTTGCCAATAAACCTCATTATGCTCTACATTAGCTATTCATACATTTACACCGGCATCATTAAGGTGTGTTTTGGTCCAGTTCCAGCAAGCGTGTGGATGTATACCCAGACTTAGTAAATAAAGCAGTACCACGGGAATCCACAGGGGGCAGTGTAACACTGTAGAGCTCAGTTGTGACCAGCAAAAAAGAATCAGAACTTTGAAGTCTGCACTACCTTCTAGTGGATGTATTAACTAATAACCATACCAACATAAAGAGCACATGGGGGCACGTGGGCAGTGACGTACATTAAGCGGATGTAGAAGCAGACAACTATGATGGCTCTGGAGGTGGAATGATGAGGAAAATAAGACTTTCTGATAAACTTACAGAAATAAAAGTTGCTGCCACTAAACACTAACCTCTAAATGAAGTAATGAAAAACGAAACAAGGTGTGAAATCAGACAGAAGACACGTTATCAGCATAATACAGTAAATAACCAACCTGCAGGGAAATATAACAAAATAGAAAACAAAAAGACAAACAATGTACATTTTGATCATTTTGTTTTCAGCCAAGACTTAAGCTTCAGGTGAAGTTTTAAACCCAGATGTGGTCTTGAGGTCAGTTGGAGATGAATTCCACAGCTTTGTAAGAAAAGAAGAGGCAGTCGGACCAAACCAGGTTCTGGTTGGTGGAACCTCTGGTGGTCTACTGCTATTCTGTGTCTGAACAAATTAACTAAGTGGCTCTGGTGCTAAATAACAGATACATTTAAATATTATTAATAAATAATAAATATTAATTGATGTTAAACTAATGTTAGAGATATCATTTGATTTTGAATTTGACAATTTTGCTATAATTTGTGACACTTTTGTATCATCAACGGTTTTAATATGAAAAGAATCTGCAGAGGCTGAAAAACCTGAACAGTTTAAATGCTCAATAGCCACAAAGTCTAAGAGGTACATTTGTTTGCCATAGTGCCACTGTTATTAATATTTCTGCCATCTATAGTACTGAATTCCTTATTTAGTTGCTTTATTAGTCAGGTTATTCCACTCCCTGTTTGCTACACTCCAGAATTATTCAGATAACAGAATAGTGCTAGCTGGTGATTTTAATGTAGTCTTGACTGAACAAGATCGCTGCAGCACATCAGGTAGTCATCGAGTCTGGCAGTCGTCAGAAACTATCAAACAGTACATGAAGGATTTTGGTCTTTGCGATGCTTGGCGCTCTCACCATCCTAAACTAAGAGAATACACCTTCTTCTCTTCAGTTCACCACTCCTTCTCTAGAATAGATTATATTTTAAATAGTAACTCACTAATGGGCGACATTTCAGAGACTCAGATACATCCAATCAGCATCAGCGATCACGCAGCAGTTTCATTCAGTCTGAGAATCAAAAATAATAAACCGATTGGTAAAAGCTGGAGATTTAACACCTCTTTATTGAAAGATCCTGAGTTTATTGATTATTTTAAAAAAGAATGGTCAATTTATATAGAAAAAAATGACATGCCTGAAACTTCAGCGTGTCTCCTTTGGGAAGCAGGAAAAGCAGTAATGCGAGGGAAAATAATTTCCTTCTCCTCACATAAGAAGAAGAAGGAAACAGCAAGAGTTTTAGAATTAGAACTCAGGATTAAATCATTGGAGGAGGCTTACCGCATTTCCCCCGAAGAGCACACAATGAATAATATAAGGAAAACTAAATTGCAGCTTAAAGAAATTATAGATAAAAAAACACAGTTTTTAGTGCAAAGACTTCGCTTGGAGAACTTTGAACATAGTAACAAATCTGGAAAGTTTTTAGCAAATCAACTAAAAACAAACAAGGAGAAAACAACAATCTCCTCTGTTAAAGATCAAGACGGAAACATCAGCCATGACCCAGACAAGATAAATGACACGTTTAGAAGCTTCTATAAAACATTATATGAATCACAGATTAATCCAACAGATGAACATATTGAACAATTTTTAAACAACATTAATCTACCAAAACTAAAAAATGAAAATAAAATAACTTTAGATGCACCTATTACTGTAGATGAACTCCACGAAGCTCTCCAACATATGCCCAACAATAAAGCCCCGGGTCCAGATGGTTACTCAGCAGAATTTTACAAGGAATTCTGGACAACGCTAGCTCCTACATTTTATAATATGTTGTTAGAAATACAGGAAAAACAAAAAACACCGCAAAATATGAACTTAGCTAATATAACACTATTGCTAAAACCAGGCAAAGACCCCACACTTCCATCCAGTTACCGTCCCATATCTTTAATAAATGTAGGCCTGAAAATAATTAGTAAAGCTCTTGCCAGAAGGATAGAAAAAATAACCCCTCTTATAATACATCCGGACCAGACAGGTTTTATAAAAGGTCGACATTCATCTACTAACACGCGTAGACTAATTAACCTCATAGATTACTCTACTTTACATAATCTAGAATCCACAATCATTTCTCTAGATGCAGAAAAAGCCTTCGACAGGGTAAACTGGAAGTTTCTATTTGCAACACTAGACAAATTTGGGTTTGGACCTGCTTTCATAGAGTGGATTAAAATATTATATAATAACCCAAATGCATGTGTGAAAACCAACGATCAAACTTCTCCAAGCTTTCACTTACAGAGAGGCACCAGACAGGGCTGTCCACTCTCCCCCTCACTTTTTGCCATTTTCATAGAGCCGTTAGCAGCTGCTATTAGACAAAATACAGAAATTAAAGGAATCCAGGGCAAAAACATAGAACATAAAATAAGTCTTTATGCAGATGATATATTACTTTTCCTTCAGAACTCACAAACATCACTCTCTGAGACGATCACAGTTATTAATAAGTTCTCATCAATATCTGATTATTCTATTAACTGGTCTAAGACTACAGCCATGTCCATCAACTGTGACCTACAAAACATCCCTAATATCAAAATACAGACAGGAAACATTAGATATTTAGGTATAAATATTTCCCCCAGATTATCAGATTTAACAAAATTAAACTATGTTCAGCTACTAAAAACAATAGAAGATGATCTCTTACGGTGGAGGCGCTTACCCATCTCACTAATGGGGAGAGTTGCCACCATTAAGATGATGATTCTACCTAAAGTTAATTATTTATTTTCAATGATACCCACTAAACCCTCCACCAGTTGGTTTAAATCTCTGGACTCTTTCATATCCAAGTTTCTTTGGAAAAACAAGCCGTCACGTATCAGTCTTAAAACCTTACAGCAGACTAAAGATAGAGGAGGACTGGATCTACCAAACTTTAATCACTACTTTATAGCTAACAGGCTGCAGTACATCTCCAAGTGGCTCAAACCCAGTTATCTGGATGAGCCATGGCTAGATGTGGAGCAGGCTTTGTGTGAGGACTTAGTCATCTCTGACCTGCCGATTGAATTTCCCTTTGGGATTAATAAAGTATTTTTCATTCATTCATTCATTCATCAGCTCAACCATTAAACCATATAAGTGCTTTAAAAGCCTTAACATCCGTTTTTCCTTAATGGCTTGGTGGGAATTCTGTAAGATAACCAGATCTTCCCTCTTTCCATGTAGACTTACACCCATCTGGAACAACCCTGACATCCTGCAGAACAAAAAGACTTCACTCAATGGAAGACTAAAGGAATACAACAGTTAGGACAGATAATAGAAAATGGAAACTTTGTATCTTTCAACACAATTGTCTCACAGTATGGAATCAACAGCAATAAATTCTTAGAGTACCACCAACTAAAATCAATTATATGTAAGAAGTATACCCCTGTACAGTTAGACTTGCAGCTTCCTGTCAGAATAGCAGAATTCTTGAATCTTAATACTCCAAAATTATTATCAAAAATATATAGATTACTTGCAAAGCTAGAAGACAGGATATCTCTCCCAACTTCAAAATGGGAAGATGATTTATCTAATAACTTTGATCAGAAAAGATGGTCACAAATATGTTTAAACACGTTTAAAATGACTCAGAATTCAAATATACAACTAATACAATTCAAAATTCTCCATAGAACTCATTATACAGGACACAGGATGTTCAGGATGGGCCTTTCACCATCAGATATCTGCCCACACTGCTCTGAGAACACTTCTGATAGCTACATCCATGCGCTGTGGTCCTGCACACCTGTCCAAAGGTTCTGGATTAAGGTGTGTGAAGATCTCTCAAAATGGTTTAAAACCAGTTTTTCTGCAAACCCCACACTTTGCCTACTGGGCGACCTGGGTGACACTAACATAGGAATACACTCCATAAACTTGGTCCTCGCAGTCTTATGCATCGCAAAGAAAACTATCCTTGTGAACTGGAAAGATAAGAATAATTTGTCTATCCAGCAGTTTAGAAATCTCCTGTTAGATCACATCAGCATTGAGACAATGTCTGCCTCCTCCAGGAACCAATCAGATGACTTTCATTCCCTCTGGTCCCCTGTGACTGGCTACATCACCTAATGTAGGTGGAGGATTGCGGCTTCGCTGGATATGGGTGGGGGGTCCCTGGTGGCTTCGGGTCTCCGGTTGTCTCCTGGGTGGGGATCTCGGCTGCTCCGCTGCTGGGTCGGCTGGGGGTTCCGGTCTGGGCGGGCGGCATTGGGTGGGCCCCGGGGTGGGACTGCCTCGTGGCGGTGGGGGGTGGCTGCCGGGGTGCCTGGGTCGGTGTCCGTCGGCCCCTGGCCGGGTGGCCGGTCGGGCCCGGGGTGGGCCGGGTGGGGGCCCCGGGCTCTGGGGTGTCGGGTCTCCCCCCTCTCCTGGGGGTGGGGGGTCTGCCGCTGCTGGGGGGGGCTGGGCCCGTCCGGATGTGCCGTGCCGGGGGTTGGTCCGTGCCCTGGTGCTTGGTCGCAGCCCCGGAACCTGGGTGGGGGTGTGTTTGTATTTAGGTGGGTGTGTGTGTGTGTGTGTGTCTGTAGGTATGCGGGTGTGTGGGTGGGTGTAGAGGGATGTGTGTGCTGTATGTGTGTGTGGGTGTGTATGAAGGTCTAGGTGTGTGCATGTGTGTGTGAGTGGTGTGCGGGTGTGTGTGTGGAGGTCTATGTGGGATGTGTGTGTGGGTGTGTGTGAAGGTGTGTATATATGAGTGTGTGCACGTGGAGGTCGAGGTGTGTGTGGAGGAGTGAAGGAGTGGGTGGAGGCGTGAGTATGTATGGAGGTGCTTGTGTGTATATGCAGGTATGTATGTGACTGCGTGTGTAGTGGTGTATGTGTATGGAGGGGTATGAGAGTGTGTGTGTATGTGGGCACCGGTGTGTGTGTTCATAGGTATGTGCGTGAAGTGTGTGTGTGGAGGTATGTGCACGTATTGAGGTGTTGGTGTATAGAGGTGTGTGAGAGGGTGTGTGAGTGGCTGGGGTAAAAAAAAAAAAAAAAAAAAAGTGTGTGCGTTTGCAGGGGGTTAGGACGTGTCCTCTGGGGGGCGCCCTGGCCGGGTGTTGGGGGCGTGGGCCTGGGGTTCCCTTCCTTTGCCTCGCCCCCCTCCCACTCAGAAAGAGGAAAGTGGCCCCTTGGGCTGGTGGCTGGCCCCTGGGGGGGTTCGTGTCGTGCCTGGGTTGGGGTGCCTGCTCCGGGCCTGTGACGCCCTTCGGGGCCGGCGGGGGACGGGGGCGCCCTAAGCCACTGGCGGGTCGTCTTCCAGGGGGGAGGCTTACTCCCCTCTGGACCTACATCTCCTGACCCCTCCCCTCCCCCACTCTTCACTACATACACAGGTAGGGCTGTGGGAGGTGTGCTTGTTGCGCTGGGCGGGGCAGGGGGGTCATCATAGTGGCCCTGTTGCTTCGCCGAGCGGCAGCATGCCTCCCAGCTTTTAATTCCACTTAGTCACTGAGCACAAATAACATTTGCAACATACAAACACGTTTTGGGGGGTGGAACATGCGAGGTCAGGTGGGTGGGACTGCTCAGGTGGCCCCACCCCCTCCTCAATGCAGTTACTGCCCCCCAATTTTAACCCTCTTTTTTTAATTGCAAACAGCACATAATATATTCCATCACTAGTGGGGGAGGGAGGGGGGATGGGGTCTTCAAGCGCCCCTGTCTCCATGGATGGCCCGGGGGCGGGGCGGGCCGGGTGGCCTGTCGCGTTGGCCTGGGGCGTAGGCGGGCTGTCCCGGGGGGTTTTGGCTGCTGGCCCTGGGGGGAAGGTGCTGTTTTGGGGGTGGGGGGTGGGGGGCGGGGGCGGGGTGGGGGGTTAGGGGCCTGGCTCGTGTCTCCTCGCCTCCTGGCTGGGGCTGTCCCCCCGTGGCGTGGGGTGGCGGGAGGATGGTGGTGGGGGGATGGTGTTTGTGTGTGTGTGTGTTGGGGGGGGGGTGGTGTGTGGGTGGGAGAGTGGTGTGGGTGTGGGGGGATGGGTGGTGGAGGGATGGTGTGTGGGAGGGTGGGGTGTGTGGAGGTGGATGCGTGGTGTGTGGGAGGGGGGGTGGTGTGGGTGTGGGAGGATGAATGGTGGAGGGATGATGTATGTGTGGGAGGATGGGGTATGTGTGGGAGAATGTATGGTGCAGGGATGGGGGAGTGTGTGGGAGGATGGATGGTGGAAGGATGGTGTGTGTGCGGGAGGATGGATGGTGTATGGGAGGGAAGATGGTGTGTGTGTGGGGGAGTGGTGTATGTTTGGGAGAGTGGGTGATGGAGGGGTGGTGTGTGTGTGTGGGAGGATGGGGTACGTGAAGGTGGATGTTTGGTGTAGGAGAATGATGTATGTGTGGGAGGATGGGTAGTGGAAGGAAGGTGTGTGTGAGTGTGTGTATGGGAGGTGTGAAGGTGGATGAATGGTGTGTGAGAGGGAGGATGGTGTATGTGTGGGAGGATGAGTGGTGGAGGGATGATGTGTGTGTGGGAGGATGGGATAGGTGTGGGAGAGTGTATGGTGGAAGGATGGTGAGTGTGTGGGAGGAAGGATGGTGTGTGTGTGGAAGGATGGATGGTGGAAGGATGGTGTGTGTGTGTGGGAGGACAGAGTATGTGAGGGTTGAATGGTGTATGCGTGGGAGGATAAATGGAGGAGTGGAAGGAGAGTGTGTGTGTTTGTGTGTGTGTGTGTTGGTCTGGGGGGGGGGCAGGACTGGTTCTCGGGGTGTGAGGCTGGGCGCTGGGGTGTGGGGCTGGCCTCTGGTGGTGGCCGCCTGGGCGGGCCGGGTCCCCCCGGGTGGCGTGCTGGCCCTCGGCCTGTGGGGGGGGGGGGGGTGTCCCTGCGCTCCTGGGCCCGGGCCCTCTGCCCCGTCTGTCCCGGGCGGCCGGTGCCCGGGGGGGTCGGGGACTGCTGGCCTCGGCCCGCCGGGGCCGGTGCCCTGGGTCCGCGGGGCGGCTCCTGCTGGGGTCTCCTGCTGCTGCCTTCCTGGGCGGGCAAGTGGTCGTCTCTGTGGACCGGTCGGGATCTGTTGCCTGCGGGGGGGCTGGTGGCCTGGGTCTCGGGACCGCTGGCCTGACTCTGGCCTCTGTTCAAGTGAGGTGGCATCTGCATGATCACTCTGCATGGTCACTCCTTCCTGAACGTCTCCACACAGTCTTTGCGTCGCCGTGTGGCCGAGTTCTCCAACACATCCACACAGGTTTCTCTGCGCGTGTTCTTGAATACAGCAGTTTCACTTATATCTATTATCATATTTTGTTTCTTTTTTTAATTATTTCTGTTCTTATTATTATTATTACTCTTACTCTTATTATTATTATTGTTACTATTATCAACTAGTTGTGTAATGACCTACTGGCTAGGATGATCGTAGCTATATATGTTGTAAGTAGTATGGATTACATGGTCTTCTGTATGATGTTTCAAGTCCCCACCCGCACTCCCCACACCCTTTCTGTCCCTCTCTCTCCCCTCCCTCTTCTCTCTACTTTCTTTTCTCTCTCTCTCTCTCTGTCCCCTCCGGTCGAGTCCAGCATTAAGAGTCTGATTTAATAAAGTTTTTCATCAAGAGGGACTTTATACATGTAGTATAAATCCCTGCTTGATAGAGTAAAATTGCCCAGCACCAGACAGCAGCCAGACAATCATTCTGTTTGCAACGATGCTGGACAAGACAGGTTAAAAAAAAAAAAAAAAAAAAAAAAATATGAAAAGAATCTGCAGAGGCTGAAAAACCTGAACAGTTTAAATGCTCAATAGCCACAAAGTCTAAGAGGTACATTTGTTTGCCATAGTGCCACTGTTATTAATATTTCTGCCATCTATAGTACGTTCCTGAATTCCTTATTTAGTTGCTTTATTAGTCAGGTTATTCAAATATTATCAAATGGAAATATTGCCCCTTGCATTACCAGTTGAGTGTAATAAGATGCTTTTGATTTTTGTAATTCTTGAACCACTTTATTTCTTTAACTTTTGTAAGGTAAGAGTTCAAGACCAAGCTTTGATCTTAATGATTTCTTAAGGGCCATATCTCACACTTTCATTTGTTTTTGTTTTTTTTATTTCATCGTTTAAGCATGAAATGATATTTTTGTTTGGTTTGCATTTTATTTCCATTCCATCCACCCATCATCTGTACCACTTTGTCCAGTGAAGGGTCACAGGGAAGCCGGACCAACAGCTGAGAGGGCCAGAGTTCTGTTCTGTGTGAAGGGACGGTATCTCCACATTTCCACTTGCACATGGCCTCACCTGCTACCACACAGCTACCCGGCATCTCACGCGTGGTTGGGCCAGGATCCAGGTGTATATCCCCAGCCAAAAGCATGGGCACCAGAAGTACTTTGGACGCATGCACTCGGCCCTGCTGAGATGTTGCCTTGTCTTTGCTCCTGTTGCTCTTACACCAGAATGACGACCAGATGGAGTGCAGAGTGCTGAGTCTGTTCACCATCGGTTAAGTCGACCAAAGAGCACTTATGTGGTTCAAAATTGTAACTCCAAGCACAAAACAATAAGAAAAGTGACAGAAGTGGTAAAATACAGAAGGCCTGAATGGAGCCCAACGAACCACTCCTCCCCACGGCAGCCATGAACCACAATCTCTGTACTTATGTGTTAATTTGCTTTGTTTTGTTTTTTTGTTTCGTTTTTAACCTTCATTGTAGTGGACTTTTTAACATCTACCTGTCCTGGGACTGAAGGTGGAAATTAGCAGCTTTGCTAAAGCCTGGCACTAAATTTCCTTTTGAGATCAGTGTATTGTTCAATCAAAATCAAATTCAAATTTCACATAATACTGGTGTGTGTACTTGTGTTATGGATCTTGGTCAGCTGGGAACAGAATGGCCAATCACAGATACCTGACACAGCCAGCATGTGGCCTGTGACTGTCACAACAGTAATGGGGTGGGTCCTCCTCTTTGTGTGCAGGGGGCTTGAAGGGATGGGTGTAGGTCAGTCTCCTGCTGTATGTGGAGTGGTGAGCTTGAGAAAGAGTTTGTGTGTTGCTGAATGTTGCTTCTGCCTCCATTTATCCATTCACTACAATATGTTGGATTCCTGTTAATATGTATTTGAATTTGTAAGTAAAACAGAGGAAAATATAAAAAATATATTAAATATGGAGTACATCCGCAGAACCCCTGCTGAAGACCTCCTGTAGACTCGGATGTGTCAGATGGAGGGTCTGAAAGTGACAGCAAAAACTCAGACAAAAAGTGACTACCTACCACAGCCCTCTCTTTCCAAAGTGCAGCCGGACTGTAAACCAACACTGCCTGCAGGAGTGTGATGCCATCCTTTCATGCTGTTTTAGGCTTGTCCCCTGAGAGGCAGAGGAGGTTTCTGGACTGGTTCTGAATAGCATTAAGGTACTGAGGTACCTACTGTAGAGAAATGTGCTAGTGCATATTTCTAGATGCAGGAAAAAATATTGTACAGTGTTTATTGTTTGTTTTGTTGATTTCCTGCTCAATCTGCTCTCAATCGATTGTTTTATTAACTTCGATAAGGAAAGACCAAGTGACAGACACATGAAGGTGCAGAGTGAGGATAATATAGATGTTAAAAAAAAATCTACCTCCTTTGCTGGTTTAGTATTCTGAATGAACACACAAGTCCACACAGCTTTGAAATGCAAATGTCATCAGCTCAGTGCTTTATAGCCGGCTGATGGAAACTCAGAGGTCATTAACGTATCTGATCCACACAGCCGTTATTACAGGCTCCAAAGTAATTATGACATTAGCCCCAACAGCAGAGGTTTTCAACACTCAGACATTATCTCTCATCAACACACTCAACTGTCTGAAAGCAAGAAACGGACAGAATAACAACTGTTCACCTTCAGGGTTGTTTTTTCTGGTTTGTAGATGCTATAGGTTTTATTTTCCATTGAAATCATCAGCATAAGTTACTGCGTAGATGTACATCAGCGTGGAGGCTTGTGTGTGCAGCTACAGTTCACTAAACTCACCAAAACTGGACAATAGATGGAAATACATTACCTGGTCTGATGAGCCTCAGACATTGTCCACACATGGGAGGGTATCTCACAAAACGAAGACATTTTTCTATGATTTGGCCTGTCATCCACACAAAAACGCAGATTTATAGCATTAAAAAACTATTCTTTTAAAAACCTCCAACCCAAGTGAAAATTTGTGAATATCCTGTTTATGCATCTGCAAGGGGACATAAATAACCGGGTTTTAGGTTTCAAAACGTCACTGCCTGCGACATAAAAAGCTCTGACGTCACATGTGCTACCTGTTTTTACACTCAGAAAAACATGGATGTCCTCAAAACTGTGTTGGTGATGTCAATTGTCCAGGCCCTTTTTATAATTACGAGTTCAAGTACCGCTTCATGTATAAGACCACAGGTGAAGTACGACATTAAAGACAGTTTTTTTCCGCTACCTAGCTCTATCACGTCCGAGGCATGTTCTTCATCAAAAACGCAATGTTTCATGTTGTGTGGAAATGACGCCAGGAGACGGAAGGTTATTCTGACTGGATAGGGTTTGGGGATCGTGCCACCGAATAAAGGTTTGGCAGGAATGTGCTTAACTTATGCAGTTAGGTGTGGATGGATTTTCTTTTTTTTCTAAAATTTAAGTGGTGTAGATATTGGTGTAGGATATTTGATTTTACAAAAACCTGGCTATGTGTGTACATGGCCTCAGTTTTAGTTCCACATTCAGGTAGGCTCAGAATTTGGTGAAAGGTTCAAGTTCTGCTGCATGTCATTTTCATTCCCTGCTCTCTCTGACCCACTTTACAGTCAAGCTCTTGTTGAATAAAGGCCACCAGGGCCTACAAATCCTTAAAAAAAGAATCTGCTGGAAACATCATGAAAACATGGATCCATCCTGCCTTGGATCAACGCTTCAGGCTGCTGCTGGTGTAATGGTGAGGGGAGATTTTCTTGGCCCACTTTGGGCCACTTAGTACCAACGTGGCCTGGTTTAACCAGCACAGCCTACCTGAGTATTGTTGCTGACCATGTCCATCCCTTTATGACCACAGTGGAGCATCTTCTGATGCTACTTCCAGCAGGATAATGCACCATGTCACAAAGCTCAGATCATCTCCACCTGCTTTCTAGAACATGACGATGAGTTCACTGGACTCCAACGGCCTCCACAGCCACCAGATCTCAGTCCAGTAGAGCAGCTTTGGGATGTGGTGGAACGGGAGTGTTGGGGTTTTGTACTGGGGATGGGATTTCCCAGCCACCTCTGAAGGCACCTTTCCTCTGACTCTGCTTGCTTTGCATTAATTGCTAATGCTCTCCACCTGCGTTGCTTTCTAGATAAGCTGTAGTCTCATTGCTGTTCACTGCCAGATCGTCAGAGTATTCTCTTGTGAGGGTTTCCAGCCCTTCTCGCCTTTTCACCTGTTTTCTCCCTCCCAGGAGTTTTGGTACCTGCCTGCTCCAGCCTGCTAACTTCTGCTTTTTGTGGCTTTCACGTTTTTTTTTTTTTTTAACTTCGGACTGTTATACCGGATTGGATTTGGATTCGGGACCAAACTTGTTATTTCCTTATTGGATGGATTGAAGGAAACACCGAACCTCCTGGAGATCCCTATCTGGATCACAGTAACAGAGCCCTGTTAACCCTGTAGTTCTCATTGCAGTAATCGCCTGTTCACCAGTTGCTCGCACCTCCCTGGAGGAAATACCTGATCAGGATCCCATCACCTCTGCTGGTACGTCATTTCATTGCCCGAGTCATTTTACTACG
This sequence comes from Melanotaenia boesemani, assembly GCF_017639745.1. Classification (NCBI taxonomy): domain Eukaryota; kingdom Metazoa; phylum Chordata; class Actinopteri; order Atheriniformes; family Melanotaeniidae; genus Melanotaenia; species Melanotaenia boesemani. The sequence continues at coordinate 33,348,926 of NC_055694.1, read as the reverse complement.
GTTGTTCGGTTTCTCAACTCTGTTCTCTCTGCCAAGTACCAGATATAACTATCCTGAGATACCTACCTCTTTCTGACAGGGGACTCTGCCAGACGCTCCCAGCAGACCCTCACAACACGCTTGGGTCTGCCAGGCCTGACCGGCATCCTCCCCCACATCTGAGCCAACTCACCACCAGGTGGTGATCAGTTGACAGCTCCGCCCCTCTTTTCACCCGAGTGTCCAGAACATGCGGCCGCAAGTTCGACGACACGACTACAAAGTCGATCATCGAACTGCAGCCTAGAGTGTCCTGGTGCCAAGTGCACATGTGGGCACTCTTATGTCTGAACAAGGTGTTCATTATGGACGGTCCATGACGAGCACAGAAGTCCATCAACAAAACACCACTCGGATTTAGATTAGGGGGGCCGTTGCTCCCAATCACGCACCTCCAGGTCTCGCTGTCATTGCCCACGTGAGCACTGAAATTCCCCAGCAGAACAAGGGAGTCCCCGGAAGGAGTGCTCTCCAACAACTCCTCCAAGGACTCCAAGAAGGGTGGGTACTTTGAACTGCTATTTGGTACACAAGCACAAACAACAATCAGGACCCGTCCCCCCACCCGAAGGCAGAGGGAGGCTACCGGGGTAAACCCCAACATACAGGTGCCAAGTCGAGCTGTCCGGTCCCTGTACGACTGGTGTCAGAGCTTGATCCGCATAGCTGGCAGTAAATCAGAATCGTTTCCAGTGCAGGTTGGACTCCGCCAAGGCTGCCCTTTGTCACCGATTCTGTTCATAAATTTTATGGACAGAATTTCTAGGCACAGAAGAGGTGTTGAGGGGATCCGGTTCAGTGGCCTCAGGATTGGGTCTCTGCTCTTTGCGGATGATGTGGTTCTTTTGGCTTCATTGGGCCGTGATCTTCAGCTCTCACTGGAGCGATTTGCAGCCGAGTGTGAAGCGGCTGGGATGAGAATCAGCACCTCCAAATCCGAGACCATGGTCCTCAGCCAGAAAAGGGTAGAGTGCACTCTCCATGTCTACAATAGGGTCCTGCCCCAAGTGGAGGAGTTCATGTATCTCGGGGTCTTGTTCACGAGTGAGGGAAGGATGGAGCGGGAGATCGACAGGCGGATCGGTGCGGCATCTGCAGTGATGTGGGCTCTGCATCGGTCTGTCGTGGTGAAGAAGGAGCTGAGCCAAAAGTCAAAGCTCTCGATTTACCGGTCGAGTTACGTTCCTACCCTCACCTATGGCCACGAGCTGTGGGTAGTGACCGAAAGAACAAGATTGCGAATACAAGCAGCCAAAATGAGTTTTCTCCACAGGGTGGCCGGGCTCTCTCTTAGAAATAGGGTGAGAAGCTCTGTGATCCGGGAGGGGCTCAGAGTAGAGTCGCTGCTCCTCCACATCGAGAGGAGCCAGATGAGGTGGCTCAGGCATCTGGTTAAGATGCCTCCTGGACGCCTCCCTGGTGAGGTGTTCCGGGCACGTCCCACCGGAAAGAGGCCCCGAGGAAGACCCAGGACACGCTGTATGGACTACATCTCTCGGCTGGCCTGGGAACGCCTTGGGATCCCTCCGAATGAGCTGGTGAATGTGGCCGGGGAGAGGGAAGTCTGGGTGTCCCTGCTTAGTGAGCTATCCCTGCGACCTGACTCCAAATACGCAGCAGAAAATGTATGGATGGATGGAGATACCTACCTGAGCACAGTAAATTCTAAGGTCTCTGATCTTTTTTGGGTCCTATCTGCTGAACCGTTACAGTAAGATTTTCACCATGGATGCAGCCCACAAACCCGCAGCAACTGTGTGACGCTGTCATACCAATATGGACCAAAATGTCTGATAAAGGTTTCCTCCACCTTGATGAATGAACAAAAAGCTGATAAGATGAATGACACAAAAAGCTGAAGCAATGGTAAAGGTGAAAGCAGTTGGATAGTTTTTTTTTTCTTCTTAAATAGACTTTTTGTTTGACTTTTACAATTTTAAGCTATTTATTTTAGAAACAATTAAAAAGCTGTAATCTGATTTTATTAGATTTTTAATATTTTATTACATAATGTGAGTAGCGTGACTGAGAATTTCATCTGGAGGAATGCTCCTGTTTCAGCCCGTCAGACTTTCTTTAAAGACGAGGCTTAACTAAGCTTGACAGTTAGCCTGGTCCAGAGCAGACTTGCTCACTAGCACTAGTCACCATGGTAACTCAGCTGGGACTCATTTATGCCATGAAGCTGGAACAGAACTCTTACTTAAGGATTAAGGGAAAGTAAGCTAGGCTTTCTCTTAATCCTGCTTCACCGAATACTCCCGTTTTCCTCTCCTGGCTTCAGTTACTCCCTGTCATGGTGTCAGCGTTTCCCATTAGCTTTCCATTAGCCTTCATTCCTTGGTGTCAGTTGAATTTTACTTCAAGTCTGTTCTGTCCTGCCTTTGGATACTCCACCTGTATAACAACTGATGAAATTCTCTGATTTTCTTTTTACTGACAACTTGCAGATTTTAAACATCTGAAATCTCTTTCTTATGACATCATGAGGCTGTGTGAAAAATGTGAAGGGTTTTAAAGCAACATTACATGTTCCAACCTTAAAACTTTGTACTTCTGACTTGTTTTGAAGTCACATTGAAGCACTCACTGGCCATTTCGAACATGCACCATGGCTAACTCATCAAAGAAACCCAAGAGGATATTATCAAAGACAGCAAGGGAAAATAGCGAAAGGGACATAGTAAGAGATAAGTCAAGCGTCAACATGGGACTGACTTTGACTGTCTACAGAGAGCTCAGAGAAGAGACAGGATGCAAGACAGATGCTAATTCAGTAGAAGTGCTGCTTTTAAAAAAGCCGTGTTTTTAATCAAACAGCAATCTTTTCAAAAATGTAACAATATCAATTTGTTGCCTAAACCGAACAGAAGTGTGAGTAGGATGAGCAGATTTTTCTCTCAAAAGTTTCAAGTGGCTACTTAGAAAAAGCCACAGTAATGAGCTGAAAGAAAATTAGTCTGGCACTGGATTTAAACACATTTCTTCACTAGGCTGAGGCAGTTAAACGTAAAATGATGAGATTATACTGTATGAAGCTGTGGTTTTATCTCAGCCAGCTGAGTTAGAAAAAAATTTCTATTTATTCTCAACACTAAGTGTGTGTGTGGATGAGTGTTTCTGTGTGTGAGAGAGTTATTTCATCCATTTGATGCTTGGTTGACCAAGTGCTCCCTCTATAGCACTCACAAAAATTCTGCAGACTGGATGTTGTTGCTGGACAAATTCCATTAAACCCAGTCAACATCGGCTAGGATACCAGTGTGCGAGTGTGTGTGTGAGTGTGTGTGCATCACAGCAGCTCTCCCAGTAGGTGCAGTTAATGGGTGAGACCATCAAGATGTTTTACTGCAACAACACAACTGTGGTTTCGTTCAGTTTTAAAATAATTATGTCAAACATTTGCTAATTTAATTCTCATCTACACTGGTCAACTCAAAGTATGAATGTGGCTACACTTGTGTATCTACTCTCAGCAGCTCATTATACAAAAGAAGACAAGTGTAAAATAAAGTCTTGTTCTGAACAGTGCGCTAACCTCTGTAAACTTTCACTCAGACTTTTCAGCAGCTGATGATATTTAATTTCCTGTTAGAACCAAGTACTATGGCAGGAAGTAACTGATAGTAGAAATAATAACTAATAAAAGGAACATGGCTAAATGTCCAGATTATATCAGCTCAAGGGTTCTGAAAACCTGTGTAAAACAACTATGTTGGATTTAACATCCTCTTTTCAACACCAGCCTGAGTCAGATGACTACAGATCAGTTTTCCTAACATCTCACATCATGAAGGTCCTGCAGAGACTGTTATTGACTCACTTCAATAAGCAATAAAAAACACCTTTCAGGACCCAATACAGTTTGCTCAATCGTAATGTTCTTGTGGTTGAAGACGTCATCATCCACCTGCTTCAGAGTGCCCACTCTCATCTGGACCAACCAGGCAGCACTTTGAGGATCATCCTCTTTGATTTCTCAAGTCCTTTTAATAGAATTCAGCTCTGTTATGTGAAGCTCCATAAATTCCAGGTGGATACCGCCACCACCACCCGGATTTATGACTAGCTAACAGACCACAGATTGTGAGACTGAAAGGTTGTGTGTCTGAGATTGTAAGCAGCACTGGAGCACCACAAGGGACTGTCCTCTCACCATTTCTGTTCACAGTGTACCCCTCAGAGTCCTGTCATCCACAGAAATACTCAGATTAATCTGCAGTTGTGAAGTATCAGTGATGGACAAACAAACAAAAAGAGATGATTGTTGACTTCGGGAGGAACAGGAGCAAAACACTGTTTACATCCTGGCAGAAGAAGTGAAGTTGGTGGAGGAGTACGTGTACCTCAGAGTTCAGCTGGACAACAGACTGGACCAGAAATCCAACACAGAAGCATTTAGAAGAAGAGCAGACTCTACTTCTTAAGGAAGATGAGATCCTTCAGTGTCTGCAGCAATATGTTTCATGTCTTCTTTAAGTCTGTTGTGGAAAGTAGAATCAGCTTTGCAGCATCTGCTGGGGCAGCAGGACCAGAACCAGAGACTTAAAAAGACTAAACAAACTGACCCAGAAGTCTGGTTCTGGTTCTGCTGGGGATAACTCTGGAGCCACTGGAGCTGATTGTCCAGAAAAGAATGCTGCACAAGCTGCTAAAAAGGGGGGAAGATTGTGCATCCTCTAGACAACACAGTGAAGAAACAAAAGACGGTTCAGTCAGATCAGCAGATCAGGAGAGCATTCCTGCCAGCACCCATCACCCTCCGGAAAAGGCATTATAATCTAATTAGTTATAATTGTTTTTCTAAAAAAAAAAAAAAAAATTATAATAATATTCCTTTTACAGCATTTTCCTCTGGGAAAATGAAGTCTTTTCATTTCATAAAGTTAATAAAATGATTGTGAGGATACGAAGTAGTCTGAGTAAATGTAGAATGTCACAAATCATTACATTTTTTAAAAGATTTGTGTTATTTAAAAAATCTTGATGGAAGGGAGTACAAATTCATCAGTTCATTAATAACTGATGTGTAGCATCCAGAATTGGACAGGTTGTTACAGGTATTCAAAAATCACCTTATTCCTAAAGTTTTTCCACCAAAAATTCGAAGTCTGAAGCCCGGCCTAGACTTAGGAACTGGGTTCTGTGTAGCTGAAGTGATGTTTATACAGCAGTTTATAACATATTTTGATGCCTCCTCTACTGCTCTGCCACGCCCCTCATCAGCTTGAATGCTTCCACCTGCTGCTGTCACCTGCTCACCATCTCCAACCAAGGCAGTCTATATGCCGCTCTACTCCAGTCCAGATTGTCTCTGCATTCATTCCTAACTCTTCAGCACTCTTTCTCTGATCTCCTGGTATCGATCTGACTTGCCTCCGACCACTGCTTTCATGTCTCAGCCCCGGCCTGCACCCAGCTGTCAGCTCAACCACTTTCCAGGAGACCTTCATCTGCAGGGAGTTTGTGCTTTTTCTCCTCCACTGCACATGCAGAGCCTGTTGAGAACACTTGGACAGGGTGCAGATCCAGACCGGGGCTGAGACATGACATTACATGTTCACAAGTCTCTTGTGTTTCCTGCCTACCCTGGTGGTCCAGTGGTTATGTGTTGGCCGGGCACATGGGCGACCGGGGTTGGAATCTAGCCATACTCATCCTGCTGCAGGTCAGCTGTGATCCTTCTCAACCTGCTTTTAACAAAACTGTTTAAATGAGAAACCCAATTCATTTTTGATGGTATTGGGTCCACTCCACAACATTTACACCTCCATTTCTCAACATAGCTGGCTTACAACCATACATACACATACAGTACAAACAAGCAAAGGGTTAGCACCAGTGCTGTCTTAGCTAGGTTTGACATTACCATGTAAACAAAGGAGACATTGACTTTCCAGTCCACACAAACACTACAGTTAAAGTCTGTGAAAATCTTCAACCTGGAAGGCGATTCCAAAAGTTCGGGTTCATTATGCAAACACTGCATTCACATGTAGACAAAAAAGTTTAAAGTTAAAACTAACATATAGATGCCTCATCAATTTGTTATTCCTCTAAAACAATGACTGAATTCCGGCACTTTCTGGCACAAGCTCAGCTACTTCCAAGGAGCAAAGAGAGGGAAAACTTGCAGTAACAACAAAGTTTTACCAGTTTGAGTCTGAATTAAATTATTCTTCAATATGATCTTGTCAGCATGTTTAGCTGTCAGCATTTAATCGAGTGCATATCGCAGCTGCTACATGGATTTTCTGTTTTCTTTGAAGGTTTTCTCAGACTGCCTTCAGAAAGCTGGAACTGATATCTGTCACTCATAATTCACCATAATTGGATGTGGTTGATCGTTAACCTGTGTTCTCTCTCCATTTAAATCACGTAAACAGCATCAATAGCAAAGAAACCGCCTGCTGACATCACACTTTCTGACTGAATTCTCATTTAAAAAGAACCATCTACAATTATTATGAAGTTCCAACCCAGTGCGTTTTTCATATTAGCCGGAGCCACCGCTGTATGTCACTGCAATACGTTAATGCCAAGTCAGACGCTTTAGGCGGAGCTCTCCTCTGGACTTACATGCTGACACCCCTATTAATGGTAATAGCTCAGACCGTATTAGAGAAATCAGTGATGTATGGGAATGGTTAGCAGCCTTGGGCCTGTCAGTATTACAGACTCTACTAAAAGTGCACCTCTCTGAGGATTTCTGAAGCTTTCTTCCTGCTGTGTAGACATGGCCAATGCACACTTTAATTTAATAAGCCACAGACTAATGAGGGAGCCAACTGCAGCAGTCTGTCATACAAATTTATGGTCCAGGGAATAAATGATCAATACAAACACAGATTCTTGTTTTAGGTGTTTTAGGATGTTGATGATTTTTAGAACATTTAATATACAGAGATTGACTAGTCCATAAATACACAAGGCTTGAACTGTAATGAATTTAAAGACATTTGGCACAGTGTTTGCTAATAATCTAAATAAAATGAACGTTACTGGTTACTTTTCTGAGGCAAGCATTGTTTAAATGCTTTCTTTACAATTGATGGGACAAAAACTAAGATAGTAGCAGCCAGCCGTTCCAGTCTATAACATTCTGCCAGTGATAGTTAATTCAAATCTTTTGACCAACAGTTTTTTAGTGAATTGGCATGTGATGCAAGCAATTACATGGTATTCTAAAATTGTCTTATTTTTTTAAAAAATGTGTTTATATTTCACCACTAGCTCTATTACACTTATAGTTCATCTGTGTGTTTGAGTGTGTGGGCTGCATGCTATCTGCTGTTTTCACGTGGAGACTGATCACGTTATTTGATGGATGTCATGGCCCTAATCAGCTGTTTATTTTGCTTTCCCAGCTCAGCCAGTAGGAAGAGATTAGTGGCTGATTCCAATGTTCTGCTAATTGTTGACATCAATAGACACCGACAGTGTGTATATGTACGCCTATATGTGTGTGTGTGTTTATTATAAGATAGTGGGGAAAAGGCCACAAGAGTACCACGCAACTTTATGTTGCATCTACTTCAAATGTTGTTGGGAAAAAAGTAACAGGAAAATGGGATTAAATAAGCTGTTGGTGTCATATGGAGCCCTGCTCCCTAATTCTGTAATTCTCTTCTTTTTCTTTCTCTTCTTCTTCTTCTTCTTTTTTCTTAACTTGTCCTGTCCAGCACGGTGGCAGAAGAATGATGGTCTGGCTGCTGTGTTATGCTGAACAAATTTGCTTTGCCAAGAGGAGCTTTATGGGAATAAGGCTCCTTTTGATAATCAGATTTTTTTTTTTATCTTATTTATTTTGAATTATGGAATTTACATAATCTTGCTGAACCAGAATGGAGGGGCAGAAACAAAAAGGAAAATGGTCAGAAAAATAAAACAGAAAGTAGAAAAAGAAAGAGGAGAAAAAGATCCAGTAGATAGAAGCAACGACCTTTAGCCCAACCTGACACCAGACAACCAGCTGCTACACCTGTACAGAAACACAACCCCTCCAAGCTTGGCTTAAAATACTGTTAGGATGAATCTACCTTTGGAATGATGCAAATGTAGCTTTAAATCTGCATCAGATCACAGTACAATATGTGAACATTATCTCTGCAAAGCCAAACTCTGATAAAGTGAAGCAGAACAAAATTAGAGAGGTTTTAATTCAGACAGTTCAGTCTCCAAAATGGCCATTTTAGCACCATCTGTTCTCAAAGTCTCCTAATTGGGGCCCTCAGGTTGTAATATAACTCTGCATGGACGTCTACTAAACCTCTGGTGATCATTACTCCAGATATGTGCCAGAGCTTCCTTCAGTTAAATGAAGAAAAAACTAAAAAAATAGTTTCAGGAGCAAAGGAAGAAAGATTAAAAGTCAGTTCTCAGCTTCAAACAGCAAAGTTAAAAACTAACAACCAAGCCAGAGTCCTGGACTCAGACCCGGGAGTAGTCCTGGACTCAGACCTGGGAGTAGACCTGGACTCAGATCTGGGAGTAGTCCTGGACTCAGACCCGGGAGTAGTCCTGGACTCAGACCCGAGAGTAGTCCTGGACTCAGATCTGGGAGTAGTCCTGGACTCAGACCTGGGAGTGGTCCTGGACTCAGATCTGGGAGTAGTCCTGGACTCAGATCTGGGATTAGTCCTGGACTCAGATCTGGGAGTAGTCCTGGACTCAGACCCGAGAGTAGTCCTGGACTCAGATCTGGGAGTAGTCCTGGACTCAGATCTGGGAGTGGTCCTGGACTCAGATCTGGGAGTAGTCCTGGACTCAGATCTGGGAGTAGTCCTGGACTCAGACCTGGGAGTAGTCCTGGACTCAGACCTGGGAGTGGTCCTGGACTCAGATCTGGGATTAGTCCTGGACTCAGATCTGGGATTAGTCCTGGACTCAGATCTGGGAGTAGTCCTGGACTCAGACCCGAGAGTAGTCCTGGACTCAGATCTGGGAGTAGTCCTGGACTCAGATCTGGGAGTGGTCCTGGACTCAGATCTGGGAGTAGTCCTGGACTCAGATCTGGGAGTAGTCCTGGAGACCCGGGAGTAGTCCTGGACTCAGATCTGGGAATAGTCCTGGACTCAGACCCGGGAGTAGTCCTGGACTCAGATCTGGGAGTAGTCCTGGACTCAGGCCTGGGAGTAGTCCTGGACTCAGACCCGGGAGTAGTCCTGGACTCAGATCTTGGAGTAGTCCTGGACTCAGACCCGGGAGTAGTCCTGGACTCAGACCCGAGAGTAGTCCTGGACTCAGATCTGGGAGTAGTCCTGGACTCAGACCTGGGAGTGGTCCTGGACCCAGATCTGGGATTAGTCCTGGACTCAGATCTGGGAGTGGTCCTGGACTCAGATCTGGGTAATCCCAGTCCTGGACTCAGATCTGGGATTAGTCCTGGACTCAGATCTGGGAGTGGGCCTGGACTCAGATCTGGGATTAGTCCTGGACTCAGACCCGGGAGTAGTCCTGGACTCAGACCCGAGAGTGGTCCTGGACTCAGATCTGGGATTAGTCCTGGACTCAGACCTGGGAGTGGTCCTGGACTCAGGCTTGGGATTCGTCCTGGACTCAGACCTGGGAGTGGTCCTGGACTCAGATCTGGGATTAGTCCTGGACTCAGATCTGGGAGTGGCCCTGGACTCAGATCTGGGATTAGTCCTGGACTCAGACCTGGGAGTGGTCCTGGACTCAGGCTTGGGATGAGTCCTGGACTCAGACCTGGGAGTGGTCCTGGACTCAGACCTGGGAGTAGTCCTGGACTCAGACCTGGGAGTGGTCCTGGACTCAGATCTGGGTAATCCCAGTCCTGGACTCAGATCTGGGATTAGTCCTGGACTCAGATCTGGGAGTGGGCCTGGACTCAGATCTGGGATTAGTCCTGGACTCAGACCCGGGAGTAGTCCTGGACTCAGACCCGAGAGTGGTCCTGGACTCAGATCTGGGATTAGTCCTGGACTCAGACCTGGGAGTGGTCCTGGACTCAGGCTTGGGATTCGTCCTGGACTCAGACCTGGGAGTGGTCCTGGACTCAGATCTGGGATTAGTCCTGGACTCAGATCTGGGAGTGGCCCTGGACTCAGATCTGGGATTAGTCCTGGACTCAGACCTGGGAGTGGTCCTGGACTCAGGCTTGGGATGAGTCCTGGACTCAGACCTGGGAGTGGTCCTGGACTCAGACCTGGGAGTAGTCCTGGACTCAGACCTGGGAGTGGGCCTGGACTCAGACCTGGGATTAGTCCTGGACTCAGACCTGGGATTAGTCCTGGACTCAGACCTGGGATTAGTCCTGGACTCAGACCTGGGATTAGTCCTGGACTCAGTCCTGGGAGTGGTCCTGGACTCAGACCTGGGATTAGTCCTGGACTCAGACCTGGGAGTAGTCCTGGACTTAGACCTGGGAGTAGTCCTGGACTCAGACCTGGGATTAGTCCTGGACTTAGACCTGGGAGTAGTCCTGGACTCAGACCTGGGATTAGTCCTGGACTCAGACCTGGGAGTGGTCCTGGACTCAGACCTGAACTTTAGCAGTTCCATTAAGACAGCTGTGAAGTTATCACTCAGTCTTGTCTTAATCTTGTCTTGTAAATGAAACGTGCCAAACAAATAAACTTGCCTTACTCGGCTGAATTCATCACCAGCTGCAAACAACCAAAAGAAACTCACATGTCGTCTTTTCCACAGAAGAGTCAGAGACGTCAGAACTTCCCTTTACTGGTCCTGACACCTGCTTGAGCTTTAGGGAACTCAAACCTAACCTAGCTGTTTGTCTGCGGGTCCAGTCTCAGTCAGTCCAACAAACCTCGCTTATAAAATGCTGGACAGGGATTAAAAAGAATAAAATATAGTACACTTATCTGAGTACAATCTGCTGAGTCATTACATACAGATGCCTCCACAGCTCAGTTTGAAAGTATTTGGTTACATGTAGGAACCAAAATGACTTGGTTGGGTTTAAGAAAAGTTTATTGTTTTGTTTAAATTTCCTTCATAAAGTCAGTGGTTTGACCAAGGTTAATATCAGTCTGTCACTCAATCAAATTTTATTTACACAGCATTTTCATACAACAGAGCAGCACAAAGTGCTTTACATAATAAAAGTAACAATCAGACACCAAATGAAATAATTTCAACATCAAATCAAAAAGTTTAAGATGAGCCTGCACATGCCAAGTATATGACCAAACTAAAAACACACACATAATCACACACATACAGATAAAGCACACAAGGATCCCAAAAAGGAAAACCCTGGGGGATAAAGAAACAAGGTAAAAGTAAAAAGAATTCTCATCTGGACTAATGCAACGCTCTTTACTCCGGCATCGGCAGGACTTTTAACCAATGGCAGGACAAGCGAACACATCACCCGTATTTCAGCTTCTTGCACCGGCTGCCTGGACGTTTTAGAATTAATTTTAACATCTTATTGTTTGTCTTTAAAGCTTTAAATGGACTGGCCCCCCAATACATTACTGACTGCCTCCAAATTTACACTCCAGCTCTGAGGGCCAGTCTCTGCTCGGGACGGGGCCCCAGACTCCGGAACGTTCTGCCCCTCCAGGTCCGATCTGGCCCCACAGTGGAGGCTTTAAGTCTCGTCTAAAGACCCACTTTTATTCTCTGGCTTTTAACTCCGCGTGAGTTGTGTGGTCCTCCGTGTGTTTTTATTTATTTTCTCTTTTTGCTTGTTTTTATTGTTTTAATAAGAGATAGTGGAGCTAGAAAAACACTTGGTTATTTTTATTTTATTCATCAAAATTGCTGATTTCTGATGTGCAGCACTATGGAGACATTGGAGATTATAAAATGTGATTTGTAAATAATGTGGATAGGATTGGATAGATCATGAAATAAACCTAAAAATAAAATAAACCTAAAAACAACAACAAAATAAATAAATAAATACATAGGAACAGCAAGGATAAAAGTTTATGTAAGCGTTTATAAACCAAAACAATGAAACCAGAATAAGGAAAACTAGTGTTTAAAATAAGTACATAATTAAACAAGTTTAACATAGATAAAAAAAATTGCAGTAAAATCAATGAGTGTAAAATAAAAAAAAACTAGAGTAAATGACTTTCATTAAATGAATTTCTTTAAGAAACATTAAAAGCCTGGGTTAAAAAAAGGTCTTGAGTCTGGTTTTAAAAACTTCACCAGTTTCAGGTCCTCTGGCAGACTGTTTTACAAACATGAAAAAACGGAATAATAAAAACTAACATGACTCACTGTGAGTTTTTGTGTTTTTGTGTGATCCGACTGACAGACACAAAGAGCTTTTCTTTCCCTGAACCCACTATGTTAGAAACAAATGACTCCAACTTCTACCAGTTTTTTTCTTTTTTATGACATTTTCCAGGTGCTACGGTAGATAGAAATTCATTTCAGAAGTGGTAACATGGAGCAGAGCTGCTGTTCAGTGTGTATGCAACATCTCTGATTTATAGAAAAGAGAAACTTTTCCTTTTGTCCCAGAAGTTGGAAAGTCACTGACTTCAGCTCTTCCAGCGGACTCAAGCAAACCCAACAAGCGCCATGAGTGAAAGCTGTGGAAATTAAAGTAGAAAAAGAAACAAGCCACACAGCAGCATCACCCCCACCTGCTTCAGAGCGCTTCATGTTTTATTGAAGAGGAAACTTCATGTCTTCTTCTCTGAATTTGACCAAAGAAACAATCTGGATAAAACACATTTATTTCTTCAAAAGCAAAGACAGGAACAAACAGGAGAGAAGATCTTTTTTGGATAATTGTACTAAAGAACAAACAACATGTCAGTAATGGGTGTAAATTACAATATGGAGGCTTGAAGAGCTGCTATGTAGCCGAGGTCATTCGCCAATAAAAAATTAAATAAAAACACTAAAACATCCATGCTGACGTGTTTTGCTGTCTGATTTTGTGAATGTCCAATTCCTCTACAGCCTTTATGAGTTTAAATCAAGTGAGTTAAAACTGAGAAACTGCTCCGATACCTGAGGTGTTTTCAGCAGGGTTGTCTGCTGATATCAGGTGTCAGTCTGATATCTGCATCTTCCAACAGCACACAGTTGCAGACAACATACCCAGAATATATTAAACTTCAGGTTAGTGTCATGTATATGCTTGGCACTGCAGCTCAGTAGTGCAATAAATAAAACAAACTTTACACAAGCTTAGCTGTTTTTTTTTATTAACTAATTAAACAAATTTCTTATAAAGTCCACATAGATGAGCCCCTGCTGCTGCTTCTTCTTTAACAAACAGCAGTGTAAAATTTTATTTAATCAAGAGTTTTTGACAGAAATCTGTTGACAATCTACAAAGCACAGCAGGAATCTTTAGTTATTTTTGAGCAGAACACCAACACTTTGCTTTTCTCTTAGACTGTTCTTATTACAGTTGGTGCAACATTTAACAAAAAGGTCAACTGCGACATTTGAAATAGTAAAATCTAGAATGAAATCTTGAAATGAGCTTAAAAAAATAAAAGGTAATTGTTCCGAAACGACAGTGAATGCAGCACCTTGTACCTGTTCCACTGTGACATGCTGCTGTCTGCCACTATTCCTCGACAGAGCAGTTTATCTCTGATTAAGTTACGCTGATGAGTGGCAGTTGTTGTATTCATGGGAGAAAAATCCCACGTAGCTGGTTTTTAAGCTTGTGACTTTTGCAGGCTGCGAGACCTCAGGTGGACCAAGAGGTCAAAGTAAAATGGTTTTTGTTCTGCAAGGAAGATGTGAGACATTGTCTTAGCATCTTCAAAGTTCAAATATGAGTTCTGAGTTTTCTGATAACAAAGATCCTTTCATGTTTTCCAAGACAGATTTAAATTTTGGAAAAATAGCCATAAGTTCAGTTCTTTAAAATCTGGAACTATCTGCTGTCTAAAGAAGCATTGCTAGGACATCATCTTAAGTTAAAGAGAACTGAACTAACTCAGATGATGTTGTCGACTTTTGACAACTAAAAAAATAAAGCAGCAACAGTTTTTATTGTCCCATAAGCCTAGGCCATAGGGCAGCCATGACGGTCTGCCATCTTGAAACTACAGCCACCGACAAGGGACAAATAACACCAACTACGCATTTCCCCTTCAAGCCAGCGCACAGTGAGATGCAAGAGAAGATAAACGAGAGGCTTACTAGCCCGGCAAGTTGGAAAACCGTGCATATGCAGCAGCAGCACGGGAGCCGTTTTCACCATTGCCAAGAAAGCGAAAAAGAGCCTTAAAAGGCAGCCTGACCAGTTAGACAGTGTTGCTCATTACCATGGTTACTGTGAGCAGCATGACAGTAGTTTCTTCTAAAATACACCAGCCTGGTTGGTACAGAAGTGTATGTTTCCACGGTTTCAGTCACTTTCATAGTCACAGTAAACGCCGGCTTTCAGTAAAGACGGTGAGAAGGCTTTATAAGCTGGTTTTACTGGGACAAGAAGCTGGTGGGAAGGCTTTATAAACTGGTTTTACTGGGACTAAAAGCTGCCAGGAAGGCTTTATAAGCTGGTTTTACTGGGACAAGAAGCTGGTGGGAAGGCTTTATAAACTGGTTTTACTGGGACTAAAAGCCGCCAGGAAGGCTCTATAAGCTGGTTTTACTGGGACTAAAAGCCAGTGGGAAGGCTTTATAAACTGGTTTTACTGGGACTAAAAGCCCCCAGGAAGGCTTTATAAGCTGGTTTTACTGGGACTAAAAGCCAGTTGGACGGCTTTATGAGCTGGTTTTACTGGGACTAAAAGCCGGTGGGAAGGCTTTATAAACTGGTTTTACTGGGACTAAAAGCCGCCAGGAATGCTTTATGAGCTGGTTTTACTGGGACTAAAAGCCGCCAGGAAGGCTTTATAAGCTGGTTTTACTGGGACTAAAAGCCAGTGGGAAGGCTTTATAAACTGGTTTTACTGGGACTAAAAGCCGCCAGGAAGGCTTTATAAGCTGGTTTTACTGGGACTAAAAGCCAGTTGGACGGCTTTATGAGCTGGTTTTACTGGGACTAAAAGACGGTGGGAAGGTTTTATAAACTGGTTTTACTGGGACTAAAAGCCGGTTGGACGGCTTTATGAGCTGGTTTTCTGGGACTAAAAGCCGGTTGGACGGCTTTATGAGCTGGTTTTACTGGGACTAAAAGCCGGTGGGACGGTATAAACTGGTTTTACTGGGACTAAAAGCTGGTGGGATGGTATAAGCTGATTTTACTGGGACTAAAAGCCGGTGGGACGGTATAAGCTGGTTTTACTGGGACTAAAAGCCGGTGGAACGGTATAAGCTGGTTTTACTGGGACTAAAAGCCGGTGGGACGGTATAAGCTGGTTTTACTGGGACTAAAAGCCAGTGGGACGGTATAAGCTGGTTTTACTGGGACTAAAAGCCGGTGGGACGGTATAAACTGGTTTTACTGGGACTAAAAGCCGGTGGGACGGTATAAGCTGGTTTTACTGGGACTAAAAGCCGGTGGGACGGTATAAACTGGTTTTACTGGGACTAAAAGCCGGTGGGACGGTATAAGCTGGTTTTACTGGGACTAAAAGCCGGTGGGACGGTATAAGCTGGTTTTACTGGGACTAAAAGCCGGTGGGACGGTATAAGCTGGTTTTACTGGGACTAAAAGCTGTGTGTTTGAGAAAGTGAGATGCAATAATGCATCTGTTAAAATGTCATACACGATTCCAGTGTTGGATGGCAGGAATTCTCACACAATGTCTTTTTAATTTAGCCACGGCAGAGGCTAACAGAGAAGGACTCTAACCAACAAAAGTCACTAACCAAGTGATAACTACTAACTCTGGCATGCTGGGGCTCAGTAAAAGGCTCATGAACAAATTTTCATAAAATCCTTGGTTTGCTGTCGGTTTTTTGAGAAAGTGTGCAATAACATTGATTAGTTTTACAGTCTGAATGATTGTGTGGTGACCTTCTTCTTCGGTTCGTGATGTCATTGTGATGTGAATTACTTGAAGCAGGTGATGGTGATGAAAATTATGAAAAAAGAGCTCCGGACACCAGCTTGATTAATAATAAAAAAGGTTTTATTACAAAAAATGACATCTTAAACAGATCTGCAGCATCTTTGAGGTCTCTAAGCTAATGTTGAGAATCCCCCTGACTGTCTGTATCAGCCCTCCTTATATATGGTTTACAAAGAACAATCCTAAGCTTACCTCTGGAAAACACTTTATATGGACCCCTACTAGGAACCTATAACCCTGTCCATCCACGGAGTCTAAAATTGACTGACTCTTAAGCAAAAGACAGTCTGCTTACAGCTGCTGCAACCAAACAGAGTCATAACCTGTGCGATGTTAAGAAAATTTAATTATGAACCTATGCAATGCTGCAGATCAGACACTTCAGTTGAAACAACCAGAAATAACACCGGTGGAAAGCCTTTTCCAGAGATTTTAACACGTTTGCCACTCACTGACCACCACTCCCTGTTACTCAAGTCTAATGAAATATGAGCTTTGGTGATGTGTATCTGTATTGATAAGCAGATCAGCTGCTGTCCTGGCCAGACTGTAGGAGCTGAGGTGAATTCAGTAACCCTGATACTTTGATTGGGCCCTCGATTCCATCAACTCTTGTTTTTAATTCCCAGTATTTAACCTGCTTCATTCCTCATAAAGGAACTTTAGGACAGCAACTTTAGGAGAGTAATTGTTATGGCTTTACTTTGCATTTCCCAGCTTTTTGATAATCTTTCTAAACAACCACTCACACCCACCCATGACCTCAGCTACATATGATGTCAAACTGATGGGTCAAATGAGCCAGATGGTCCATATGGAGCGTGAACATTTGTATGAAAATCAGTTTTTCTGCATGTCTTATGAGGACCCAGAACTGAGTCAAACTGAACCCTGCCATCATCAGGAGACTGTTTTTAGTTGAATGAGGCTTGTCTGAGGCTGGATGTCTGCTGCACGATCAACTGCTGCCACCCACAGCGGTGAGCCCGGACCTGAACCCTGATTCTCAGCTGGTGGCTAAAGCATGATAACAAGCAGCGGACTGGAGGCCACAGCATCATGGGCAGCCGCCACATCACCTGCAACACTCCTGGCCTTTTCAAATGTCACAAACAAAAGAATGTGGGCACCATGATCGCTTCATGAAAATAATCCAAGCCCCCTGAAGAGGGCAATGATTTTCTACCAAACATTTATTTAGGTTTCTGTGCACTGTTCAATATTTAAAGTATAAATAAATTCAAACAAAATGTTTTACACAGCCATGTGTATCACTTTGCAAATCCAGACGCTGTTGTTGTGATATTTGTTTATAATACGACTCCTGCAAGTGTTGCATTATTTATCCATTCACTGCTTTGGAGACGTCAGCATCCCAGGACACTGACGTTCCCCCTATTTGTCAGGTCAAATATATTCACTGAACCCGGAGAAACTTCAAATATTCACATGGAAGCTGCAGATGCCATTTTATGACTTTTAAAAAATAATGAGGGGAAGAAATGACATGATGCACGCTTTACTGCAGCAAACATCAAAGCGGCTTTTAGCTTCATGCAGATATTTTTAATTCTTCCTCATCTCATTATGAATTGTTTTTCTTTTGTTCTGCTAGTGAACTAAGTATTTATTGTAAACAGATGATAGATTTACACAATGGAGCAGCAGGATGGGTGTGAGACAAAAGATGATGAATATGAAGACAAATGCAGCTGTATATGGGGATGTTAGAAAATGATTAATGTTTTCATATTACAGCAGCATATTAAACACGTTAAGACCAGTAAAATACTGTATCTATCATAATAAATCCATCTCATGTTGGTCACACTTCCCTTTTCCAAAAAAAACTTGGCATGCTGTCTAAATGAAGATAAAAGCTAAATAAAATTAAAGAAATCATTTGAATCCTGTAGTTAATTTAATAAAAATGGAGTAAGAAAACAAACCAAATGCTGAAACTGAGAGTTTAATGTTTTTTGCTAATTTAGCTAAATTAAGTTTTAGATTTTTACTAACAGCATCAACTGCAGGCTGCATACACAGATTACAAGCAGTGATGGTTCTCCAGTCCATATCAGCCATCACGAACAACCCACAGGTTCTCTTGTAAACCAGCCCACCTACAGGCAGATAGCGGTACTACATATTTCAGAACTCCAGCTTAATATGGAGTTAATGCAACGTATACGGACCTCAGAATGACTTGCCCTGGATGGAAAAAACTGGTGCTGTAATCCTCTTTTTCTCCATTTTTATCTTGAATTGGAAAACAAATTATGGTTCATTGTCAGATTTTTTGCTTTGGTTTGTAAAATAGGAAAAACAGGTGCTATATATATAAATACATATTTATATGTATGTATGTTTTGTTTCACCTCCTGAAAGTATCTTAGTGTGCAGGTGAATCAGCTCAGTAAAATATAACAGCAATTTCCAGGATGTCCCTAACAGTTTTCTTCTTGTTCTCCTGTAAAAACCTCATCATTCTCAACACTGTCTGGTCCAACAGGTCAGATCAGTGGGAAAAGAACTCGAGATTCATGATTCTTTATTGTCAGGTAAAGCTGCCTCTCAGTTGGATCTTGCCTTTGCACATCTCCACTGCCTCAGAAAAAACAAGGTTGTTATTGTCAAATGCAAAAGTCTGCAAAATTATAGATGAGGTCCTATCCATCATTTCTAATTTTAAAAGTCTAAACCAGTTATATTCTATTCATCCATTTCACTGTCATACAACTTTAATAAAATCAAATTGATTAAATAATCCACATTTAGTCATATTAACTGTGTCCATGTAAAGCCGGTTCATAAAAAAGGGAATAAATTAATTTGCCTGGCTAAGGAAACAGTTACATTGAATATTCCGCTGGACTCAGTCCTCCATTCAGACCATGCACAAGGCAACCGTGGAAAGGAAACACTTCCTAGTAGCAGGAAGGAAAACCTCCAGCAGAACCAGACTCTGGAAGGGCAGCCATCGGCTTCAACCATCACTTTTCAATATCTACATGCTCAACACGCATCCATGTTTAAGCTGCATCGGTTCAGTTAATAAAGATACATACTGACGTCTTTTTTGCTTACTTTTATTTAATTCGCTCGCTCTCTCTTTTTAAGTTGCCACCGTGTGAACTACAAATATAAAAAACCAAAAGTTAAGTCAAGCTAACACATGAAAGCTGACATACAAAAAACAGAAATGTTCATACATTAGATAAATTGACATTGTCCATACTGTAAACAAATAAGCAGAAATATAAAGCAAATATTATCAAATAACCGTGTGCGTGTAGAATGTTGCGTGTCTAAGCTCAGCGTCGCTAACTCACAGCGGCCACGCCAGTTCTCTTACCCAGAAGGCTGTGACCCTTGACCTTATCATGTAACCTTCCTCACTCAAGACAAGCCATGTCATTTTACATACTATAAACATTTCTATTTCAACGTTCTATAAACATAACCAACTATACATTTTCTGTAGATCTGTAGATAACAATTCTTATTAAACATGTCTAGAAGGATCTTACACATGTTATACTTCGCTGTGACCGGTTGACTGAAGCCTCAGGCAGAGCTGTCCAGTCTGGCCTTCAGCTCTATGTTCCGTTCACATTCACAGTGTTGTATATTAAAACAGACAATCACCCTGCAGAGTCGTCTGGGCGCCACAAACTCCAGTCTGGTCACACTTCAGATCTCTCGCGGGCAAACAACCTGAGTCTACTGATGCTCTATTTGTCCTGGGCTTTCAAGTGATTAAACAACTCTCTGCAGGCTCAAAGGTAATTTGCTTCACTCTTCGCTCATGCCATTCTCAGTTGGAGCACTATACAGAGAAAAGATCTAAATGAGGGAGGTTCAGCATTAATTTGCATTGCCAACCGTATTCTGTGAACCTGCTGCATCTCTCATAGGGCTTTCAACAAGCTTTTGAAATGAACAGATGACTCACATTTGCTGACCTTTGCTGTGGCCAAGCACATTCAAGCTGCCCTGAAACACTAAATAGGCCCATTTACTTCGCTGCAGGATGACACAGTACCTTAATGACTCCACTGTCACACCTAAAGGCAAAGAGAGGGAGCCCTTTATGCTGACAATCCTTTCCTTACACAAGCCAGACCACATTTACATTCCGTACAGTAATCCTCCTGCTGGAGCTGCCACACAGGGACTCCATTAATTAGCCCTCTGCTGCTCTGTGCATAAGCTTATAGCACCATCAAAAGCCCAGAGATGACCCACATTACTCAGCAGAAAAGGAGGTGCAACCAGTGAGACTCAGTTACTTCTACACTATTTGCAGACCTATCTCCTTTACAAAATCTGCTCAGTTTCACACCTCATATCAGGATAGAATATTCAATTTAAATATAATTCCAGCTGGTATAGCCATCTTACTTTGCCACTGTATCAAGTCCACCAGTTCAACTACTTGTTAACACAAATATCCAACCAGCCAATCCCATGGCAGCATCTAGTCATGTAGACGACTGATCATGTAGTCATATAGATGAAGACGACTTGCTGAAGTTCAAACTGAGGATCATAGTGAGGAAGAAAGAGGATTTAAGTGGCTTTGAGTGTGGCATGGTTGTTGGTCTGAGTATTTACTGAGATTTTCACACACAACCATCTCCAGGGTTTACAGAGAATGGTCTGAAGAAGAGAAAATATCCAGAGCAGCGGTTGTCTGGTTGTCTGGCTGATGTCAGAGGTCAGAGGAGAATGGACAGACTGGTTGGAAATGATAGAACGACAACAGGAAGTCCAATCAGCACTGGTTCCAACCAAGATCTGCAGAACATAATCTCTGAACACACAACACGTCCAACCTTGAAGCAGATGGGCTCCAGCAGCAGAAGACACACCAGGTGCCTCCTGCCAGCTAAGAACAGGAAACTGAGGCTACAATTCACACACACTCACCAACACTGGACAATAGAAGATGGAGAAACGTTGCTGGTCTGATGAGTCTCCATTAGACCAGAAAATCCCACTCCCAGCCCAGGAGCATGGCTCAGGAGGGGAAAGCAGAGCTCCATCAACACTGTGTACAGTGGAGACGGTGGGCTGCTGACATCGATTCGGGACGTTGTGGGTCGGTGGAAGTCATACTTGGAAAACCCTCATAATCCCACCAACACATCTTCCAATGCAGAAGCAGACCCGGGGACCCAGGGGTGGGCTCTCCTATCTGCTGAGGAGGTTAAAAAGCTCCTGGAAACGGTGCTGTCACATCAACACATTCAGCTGGTGAAGACACCAGTGACCATATGCACCAGTTAATTCTGACTGAGACATGCACGTTTAAGCAGCGTGCCAAACTGAGTTGCTTTTGAAGCATATTAACATATTTTCTTGATTTCTAATTCTGCTGGTACGACTGCAAATCACTGGATGGCCTAAATTAAACTGTCAGTGTGTCACCTTCAGCTGGAAAATGAAAGATGGTCTTTCATGTCTGCTTATCACAGATAACAGCTTAGAAGAGCGAACTGTCAGCTTCAAAAGCCTCCTGAAGTGGGACTGATCAGACAAGGCTCACCTTACTTCGATTCTGGCAACTGTTGCAATTTGCAAACTGTGACATTGACAGATGCATCATTCTCCTTTTACGGTGTACAGATTCAAGATGAGCCTTTCGATTTACCTCTGAATGTGAATGAAGTGTCTTAAACGTGGTGTCGTCCCATGAATCTTAGTGGGATCGTGCTGTATGGATGTGGACTGGCTGTAAAGTCCTGACTAATGGTCAGCTCATTAATCTTCAGCTGGAGGTGAACACTTCAGCAGATTAGAACTCATTGTGTTCACAAACCATACAATTAACAGCAGATTTCTGAACTAATTCCACAAAATTGGCATCAATATTCTGCAGTTACAACATAGTCTTAACAAATTTTGATTTAAAGTTGCACATTATGGGGCGCTGCACGGCAAAAAGAGACTTTCATGTTTGTGTTGCTTGACCTAAAACGTGCATGTTTGTATGCAAGGTGTATAGAAGGATGGAGGGGCTAGGACGCCTGTGGGTTTTATTGTGATCTTCATCTCTGTTTTGATGTGTTGTGCAGGTTGCCTCTGGTAAGTTCTCCTGGTTTCATTGGTGCCATTTCACATATTAGACCCATCAATGTTAAAATGCAACTTCTGGCTAATACTACGGTAATGAAAATGTTACTTACTGGAGAGCATAGCCTGGTAAAAACATTTGGGATAACAGCTGAAAAGTTCAAGTTAGGGGGAGTCATGATGGGCAAACAAGATGACAAACATTATTTTCTAACAGAATACCAATAATTTACTAATAAACTGGTAACCGGATAACTAATATGGTTAAATGATAAATACTTGCAGCTAATCACTTTGCATCTGGATGTTTGCTTTATGTAATCTATCTTTAGTTTTTATTTATGAATACAAATCTTTTTTACGCTCTTTTTCTTTTCTAAACATGCAGAAACTTGAATTTCCGAGCAGGGTGCTTTCTGGGTGACAAAGTTTGATTTACAAAAGATTCTGTGAAGATTCTTATACAACCACAAAATCTTTGATTCTGATTTAAGTCCATACACTGTTTCATTGATTTTTAGTTTGATGCTGAGGGATCATTGAATGAATGTATTGACATAGAGTGATTGGTTATTACACACCTGAGTGCTGCCAGTTTATTAATGTTTAGTCTCAGTTTCCTTATTCGACCGGTATTTATCTCATTTAAAGCTTTATTCCTCCTCTTGTGAATTCTGATAGCGCTGCTTTCTGCCTTGGATTTGTTTTCCTTTCTTCATCATCGTCAGCCGTTTTAGCAAATCCTCCATAACTAACCAAGTTTTCTTTCTTTCTTGATCACAGACTTTTGGGGTTTCTGGATTTCTTGTTTATGCAGCACCTTTTTATTTATTTATTGTATGCTTATGAAAGAATCCCAACTTAATTATACATCTGGCTCCTGTGTTTGTGCATTTGGATCCTCATCCACGTACATAAGGAGATTAATCATGTGAACAATGTAAAGCCTACAAGTGAACAAAAACAATGCAGCTCTAAGTTGCAGCGCAAGCAAAAACCAAAAGGCCTACCCCAGCCGTCTCTTCCCAGAAATTAAAGACGAGAACTTCCGATCTGATGCAGAATTCTAAGTGTGCAAAAACACATGAAAGAGAAGATTTTCTATTAACAGAAAAGAAACTGAGCAGAAGTCAGAATGAAAGCTTTGCCTGATGGAAAGGATCTGTTCAAGAAATACACTTAAAATTCAGAACCAGAGCAGCAGATGCCACCAGTTCACTTCCCTACTGACATTCGAGCTTTAGAACCCCTCCCCCTGTATTATTTCATATGACACTAGAACACTGGAAAAGTTTTCAAGGAGGAAAGTTCACACAGCGTGCCGCAGACAATTAAGGTCTCCCATCTTTCGGTCTCAGCAGGCAATAATTCTGTGTAAACGGAATAATGTGCTTCGCTGAAATCCCCAGCTCTGTGGTTGGCAGCCTTTTGGACAGTTTGCCCTCCTCAAAGAACTTGATATTGAAAGTTCAAATGAGGTTATGAATATTAAAACTCCAGAAAAGCAGCCCCTGCACAGAGGATGCTTCATTTATCATTGTCGTATTAAGAATACAGCATCAAAGCCCACCTGAGCCCAATCTAACCCACACAAACAGATCGCATGTCCTGCAATTTATATGAGATAATGAAACAAAAAATTGAGACATAACAAGCGACAACTGAAGGTAAAGACGCAGAAATTAATCTGGAGGACACTGATTTGCTTGACTGCCCATCTCCACCTGTTACTGCTTTATCTAAATATGAAGGAGACATTTCTTTGTGAGCTGCTACAGGGTTGCAGCATCCATCCAGCTTTCCATGAGTCTGGGAAACTGGTGCATGAAGCAATTAACACTGAGAAACACAGCTTTTAGTTCATGAATATAATTGGACACTCGAGCAAACAGGAACGGCTGAGAGGGAGATGTCAGGAGATTTTATTTTTTCTTTTTTTCAGGCACAATATCAACAGGAGAAATAGAGCAGACGTGAGTGAAACTCACTGGAGAGTTGAGAAAGGAAACTGAGGCAGAAAACTGTCTAAAAATACTGTCTGGATTCTCAGAGGATGTGCAGGGAGAAGCTCAGGGTGGATTCATGCAAAATGTCCAAACTAAATACAGAAGCAAAGAGTAAAATGGGAAAATCTAACAACGCTGACTGACAGTAAATAGCTTCTTTTTTATTTAAATCCAGCACAAACTTTTAAAGTTATACATTTTAGTTGTAGGTTTCTTTTGTTTGCACTGTTTTTGAGTCTGTTGAAGATAGTCAGAAAGCAGCGATTGATTACCTTGTAAGTCAGTTTTTAAAAGAAGAACATTAATGTCTATTTTAAGGTAATCTTTCTAAATTTTAAACAAGCTTCTGAACTTTGCCAGATTTTCTCAGTGATATGCTCCTTATCGACGGCTGGGCCAGCATCCCTCCTGCATCCTACCTGAGACCTGTCCAAACAGTAAAAGACAGTCTTATCTTGAGTCTTATCTCTCCGCTCTTTCCTTTTCTTTTCCTCTCTTCTGATAATACCTTCTTGTGTTTCCCTGCTAAATCAGCCACAGTGCGTGTTCAGAGTGGCTGGTATGTTTATATCGGCTCGCTAGCATGTGACATGGTGTGTGAACTCAGCAGCAACGTCACGCAGCCTCCCGGTAGGAAAAGTTTTGAAGAGGTTTCTCAGCCTCGGAGCGCTGCTGGGCAGCGATGACTCCAGAAATGCATCAGTGCATAACAGATGTCACTGTGGCATCAAACAAATCAGGAAAAGAGTTTTAAGGGCAAAAGGCATCTGATTCGTGTTTAAACTTAACCAAACATCAGAAATGTGATATATAGATATTGTTTGGGGGGCGCTCGACTCAAGCTTGGGTAGCTGGTGCCTGGAAGAGGCAACAGACCATCGGTCCTGACTCTCTGGGACCTCTGCTCCAAGCCTGAGGATTGTTCTCCGCTGTCCTCTGGGTGGGTGTGTGGTTGTCCCTAATGAACTGCCTAGGTTCCACATGTAGTCTCATAGAAGTTGTGTGGTGACATTCGCCAGGCCCTGATCCAACAAAATCGTAGATAAAGCAAAAGAAAGGTCCTGAGAACATGAGCATGCAGGAAGTTGGAGAATGAGCAAAAACCATTTTAGGGGATGAGCACAGATGATTTTAGAGAGTGGGTATGAAGCAAGTTGGATTATGATCACACTCAAAAAGATAATAAGTTGCAGCTGGTACACGAGGGGCATTAAAGGAGCACCTGTGGAAACAGTGATTATAATTTACATTGCAAATAATTTACAAAAGTGCCTGAGTATAAAGGATTATGACACCCAACTGTACACTGCTCTATGGCTACTGAAGATTACATTGTAAAACATATAACCAGATATTTGTTTGTCTATGCTCCCTCTCATTATACAAATTAACATAATACATGTTACTTCTGAAGTTGTACGCTAATTTCATTCACCGCCACCATATTCACAACGCAGTTCATCTACTTCCATTTACTTCACAATACCAGTATCCACCGTGAAACACATGCAGAAGTATTAACCAGTAACACAGTTACTGTGTTTCAAACTTCTCTGGATCATAACTGGTCAGGGGGACAACATCTAGAGGACGGAAATTCACTAATATATATTATTCCTTTGTTTAGAAGGAGGAATGGTTCTCACTGGGGGAACAGATCTTGACAGGGAAACTGGCCTCGAGACATCACCAGCTTTTAGTCCCAGTAAAACCAACTTATAAAGCCTTCCTACCAGCTTTTAGTCCCAGTAAAACCAACTTATAAAGCCTTCCTACCAGCTTTTAGTCCCAGTAAAACCAACTTATAAAGCCTTCCTACCAGCTTTTAGTCCCAGTAAAACCAACTTATAAAGCCTTCCTACCAGCTTTTAGTCCCAGTAAAACCAACTTATAAAGCCTTCCTACTAGCTTTTAGTCCCAGTAAAACCAATTTATAAAGCCGTCTCACCGGCTTCTTGTCCCAGTAAAACCAGCTTATAAAGCCTTCCTACCAGCTTTTAGTCCCAGTAAAACCAATTTATAAAGCCGTCTCACCGGCTTCTTGTCCCAGTAAAACCAGCTTATAAAGCCTTCCAACCAGCTTTTAGTCCCAGTAAAACCAACTTATAAAGCCTTCCTACCTGCTTCTTGTTCCAGTAAAACCAGTCTATAAAGCCTTCCTACTGGCTTCTTGTTCCAGTAAAACCAGCTTATAAAGCCTTCCTACCAGCTTCTTGTTCCAGTAAAACCAGCTTATAAAGCCTTCCTACCGGCTTCTTGTTCCAGTAAAACCAGCTTATAAAGCCTTCCTACCAGCTTCTTGTTCCAGTAAAACCAGCTTATAAAGCCTTCCTACCGGCTTCTTGTTTCAGTAAAACCAGCTTATAAAGCCTTCCTACTGGCTTCTTGTTCCAGTAAAACCAGCTTATAAAGCCTTCCTACTGGCTTCTTGTTTCAGTAAAACCAGCTTATAAAGCCTTCCTACTGGCTTCTTGTTCCAGTAAAACCAGCTTATAAAGCCTTCCTATTGGCTTCTTGTTCCAGTAAAACCAGCTTATAAAGCCTTCCTACCGACTTCTTGTTCCAGTAAAACCAGCTTATAAAGCCTTCCTACCGACTTCTTGTTCCAGTAAAACCAGCTTATAAAGCCTTCCTACCGGCTTCTTGTTCCAGTAAAACCAGCTTATAAAGCCTTCCTACCGGCTTCTTGTTCCAGTAAAACCAGCTTATAAAGCCTTCCTACCGGCTTCTTGTTCCAGTAAAACCAGCTTATAAAGCCTTCCTACCGACTTCTTGTTCCAGTAAAACCAGCTTATAAAGCCTTCCTACCGACTTCTTGTTCCAGTAAAACCAGCTTATAAAGCCTTCCTACCGGCTTCTTGTTCCAGTAAAACCAGCTTATAAAGCCTTCCTACTGGCTTCTTGTTCCAGTAAAACCAGCTTATAAAGCCTTCCTATTGGCTTCTTGTTCCAGTAAAACCAGCTTATAAAGCCTTTCTACCGACTTCTTGTTCCAGTAAAACCAGCTTATAAAGCCTTCCTACCGACTTCTTGTTCCAGTAAAACCAGCTTATAAAGCCTTCCCGCAGGGTTTTAGTCCCAGTAAAACCAGCTTCCCACTGGCTTTACTGAAAGGCGGTGTTTACAATGACTATGAAGGTGACTGAAACCATGGAAACATACATTTCTGTACCAACCAGGCTGGTGTATTTTAGGTGTGTTGCCCATGGTAACCATGGTAACGAGCAAGATGTCTAACAAAATCAAATGAAAAAGTTAGCTCTAGGCTCATCTAGCCAGCACCGTTGACTTACTTGTTGAGGTGAAATCTGCAGCTTCAGCATCCATTTAAAATCTTTCACCTTCTTGAGCTCCTTCCACCTGGGGAAGGCTAGCGTGATCTTGATCCTCCTTTTTTTGTATAGTCTGGTCACGATGCCTTTTAAGCCTCTTTTTCGCTTTTTTAGCGATGGTGAAAATGGCTCCCGTGCTGCTGCTGCATATTGCCGGGGTAGTAAGCCTCTCGTTTATCTTCTTTTGGCTTGAAGGGAAAATGCGTAGTTGGTGCTGTTTGTCCCTTGCTGGCGGATGTAGTTTCAAGATGGCAGACCGTAATGGCGCTTCTTTACTGGCTTACCATCATACATATGAACAAATCTAAAATTCTTGGCTCACGAAAATGTGTCAGATTATTAGCGGAGGTCATAATACACCACTGATAACACATATGCATGCAGATTTAAAGGGACATTGTGTAAGACTTGCTGCCATCTAACGTTGGATAACACATGCAGACATCAGTTTAGGCCAGTAAACAACAGAAAATGTTACATGGTAAAATGGTAAAAATACTGAGCACAAGTGTGGAGCCCAAGGTGATTTTGATAAGAGAATAAAGGGATTCTGATGTGCATGCCCTTAACTTTTAATACACAATTAGATTAGTAGTAATGGTGTAATGTAATCTGGGATGGATGCACAAAAAGGCTCTAAGAACTGTATAAAAACACCCACTGGAGAGTAAAAGTAGTCTTAACCCAGGAATTTCTTGCCTGTATTTTTATGCTGGTTCAATAAATCCATCCCACTTGGTCCTCACTGTCTTCAGACAAAGTTTTATAATCTTTGCTTTGAATTTTCTACTGAAAGGTTTTGAAGAACATTTTTAAAATTTTTTAAGATATTTTTGAGCCTGATGCAGCATCACAGATTCAGATATGAATTTTATGTTGTTAAACTACAGCACACCCTCCACGGTGGCCTTGTAGCTCTTTCCATCTGCTTCTAATCCTTGGAAGGCGGTTGCACTTGCAAGTTTGCACCCATCATAAAAACAATTCATTCCAATTATTTTGCATGTATTTAGACTCTCTCTCTCGCTCTCTCTCACTGGGACACACACACACACACACACACACACACACACACACACACACACACACACACACACACACACACACACACACACACACACACACACACACACACACACAAATTGACATACATGCTTATTATGCAGTTACTTCCACAGAGTGAAATCCTGGTTTCCTGTGTGTTTAGTCATCAGCATGGTTTATGCTCCTGATGGTTCTCTGCTTTGTTGTCCACAGCAGGCCATAGAGTGATTTCTGTTTTTTCTTTACAGATGTAGAAGTTTCTATCTATTGTATCTATGTTTCCTTCCTCTTCTGTTCACTCTTCCCCTTCCTTTGTTCCCCTGTCAGGTTCAGCATTAATATATGTCATCAATAAACAAATAATAATAAAAAAGTAAGAATAATACTTAGGTTTCAAGGAAAGTCTTATCCACAAAGCTCCCCTCAGCAAAGCAAATATCTTAGATACCATCATTCTGTTTTCCATGAAGCTGGACAGGACAAGATAAAAACAAAAAACAACTTGACAGTTTTGAATTATCTATGCATTAGTTTTCAATAAAGCTTAATTTCTGGACGAGCATTGATCTTTTTGAACAGCTGCATGGTCAAGGCAACACTTTGGTCTTATTTTTCTCAATAATTCTTTATATATTATAATTGTTCTCACAATTACCCAATATATTTCCCCAACACTAACCAAGTACCTTATCCAGGTGCTGTTATTGCACAAAGAAGCAACAGGAAGGGGTTTAAAATAAAGACAAGCAACATTTGAGGGGGACTGTGTGAGAGTGAGATTACATTGATGTAATCTGTGTTACACATCACTGCAATAACCAATGAAGTGTTTCCAAACACGAATAAAGGCAAAGAAAACCATTCATCAAATCATTCTGGACATTTCTAAAGGAAGGAACGAAGGGGTGAGATTAGGGCATGTTAGGTAAGCTGAGATGTTGGAGGAAAGCATCCAGAGATTCTGACAGTAGACGATGGCTCCAAGGTTTAAAAGCTTTTTAATCCAGATCCAGGAGAAAAGGCACAGATCTTGTTCCAGAGTATGATGCATTTCCAGAAGAAAAACATGCCTCTTGTTACTGAGCCGGCTTCCCAGTCTCTGAATCGTCGTACGGTGGCTGCTGGCTAGTCTGCCCGTTAATAACAGCAATAAATGGTCCAAATCTACGTTGGAACTGATAACGTTTATTTATACTCCAACCAGCACTGGTATACATACAGGAACACGCTTCTCCAAGCTGAGGACAGCTCCTTCCTCCTATTCTCTGTGTTGTTTCTGCAAACACAACAGCCCATAACTCACACCACCCATGCAGCCACACGGCGGAGTGCCAGGCCTGGCTCACACTCTGGCTGCTGAAGTTCCAACCAGCGGAAACAGCTGACTGATCACGTGACCAATCCAGAGCTCAGAATTGAGACGTTATGTGTCTCTATCTGTCTCAGTGTGGATCAAATCTTTCCAAAAACAGAAAAAAAAAAAAAAAAAAAGCTTAAACTTTCATGAACTTCAGGAACCTTTTTATTTAAATTTTTTCTTATTCTTGCAGTTTTATTGCTGCTAGTTTATAAAAATAACCACGAGTTGTGTCTTTTTAGGTCAGAATTTATAACACGTCTCCACACAGACTTACAGTGTTTTTAAAAGAGAAAATATGTGTGGAGCTCATGTTTTGAGTGACTGACATGCAGATCTGAACTGAAGCCCCCCATGAATTCAACCGCCAGTCAGACGCTCAGCAGGCAAAATGTTCTCTTTATATACTCATTGTTGCTCCATGATTGTTTATTATGTTCCATTACTGCTGCAGAAAAACACTAATCCTTTTGTGACTAGCAGCTCAGTACGCAGCTCAGAGGAGTCTGTAAATGTGCTAGTTTCAGTAAAAAGTCTCCTAAAGTTGCATCAGCCCTGCTGCTGCTGTAGGCTTCATGGATGTCTAAGATTCAGCCTCTTTTAGCTCTGAGGCAGCTTAACAAGCCACGAAAGGCAGTTCAAGTGCTCCAAACATGAAGATCAAGGGATTCCTGTTTCAGTGACATCTCATATGCCTTCTTTCCTTTTAGCAGCGTTTTCCAGGCTGTTTCTTATATGATGACATTACAGGATGTTACAAGAACAGAACACAAAAAAACACATTTTGGACCCTAACTATGCTAGTTTCAGTGTCCTGATCACTAATCCACACATGGTTTAGCAGTTGGATTGAGAATGTTAAGAATATGATACTGAAATATACTGAAATTTGGTTATACGCTGACACTCTATTGGTTCGGAGGTTTTGCTCCGTATTGACATGACAGCATCAAACAGTTGCTGCAGGTTTGTCGGCTGCATACTGAAGTCATAAAGGGATGGACATGGTCAGCAACAATACTCAGGTAGGCGGTGGTGGTCAAACCAGGCCACGTTGGAACTAAGGGGCCCAAAGCCAAGAAACCACCCATAGTCCCATAACACAAAGCAGACTTTACCCTCATCGGCCACTTTATCAGCAGCCTGAAGCGTTGATCCAAGGCAGGATGGATCCATGTTTTCATGATGTTTCCAGCAGATTCTGAGCCTAGCATCTGAATGTGGAGCTGAAATGGAGACTCATCAGACCAGCAACGTTTCTCCATCTTCTATTGTCCAGTGTTGGTGAGTGTGTGTGAATTGTAGCCTCAGTTTCCTGTTCTTAGCTGGCAGGAGGACCCGGTGTGTCTTCTGCTGCTGTAGTTAATCTGCTTCAAGGTTGGACGTGTTCTGTGTTCAGAGATGCTGTTCTGCAGGCCTTGGTTGAAACCAGTGCTGATTGGACTTCCTGTTGCTTTTCTATCATCTCCAACCAATCTGCCCATTCTCCTCTGACCTCTGACATCAACCAGACATCCTGGTCCAGACAACTGCTGCTCGCTGGATATTTTCTCTTCTTCAGACCATCTCTGGAAACCCTAGAGATGGAATACTCAGACCAACAACCATGCCATGTTCAAAGTCTCTTAAATCCTCTTTCTTCCTCATTCTGATGCTCAGTTTGAACTTCAGCAAGTCGTCTTCATGTCTACATGACTACATGCTGCCATGTGATTGGCTGGTTGGATATTTGTGTTGACAAGTACTTGAACCATGAACCTAATAAAGTGGCTGGTGAATTATTGTACTATAAAATAATACACAGCTTTTTATAGTTTGCTTGAGTATTTCTAATCCAGCCCACCAGATAATTTTCCTCCACAACATGAAGGAAACATGTGTAGAAGATCAAAGATTAAAGTTATAAAGATGTAAAATCATGATTACTTGAAACGGTGCAACAATCATTTTGCATCATCACCTGCAGATAAAAAAGGAAATGAATGTTGAATTTTCATCAGCTTTTGGAGATGAAGAACAAGCTGCCTGAGGCCGCCAGTCTTTCATAATGAGCTTCGTCTCATCTTTTTTATTTTTTCCTGTGCTGCTGCTGTTCACAGTTCAAGGCTGATGCTGCCAAGCAACAACCTGTCAGTCATAACTCTGAATGTTACGGTACTTTTACAGTCAGGAGACGAGGCTTTTCAAACAGCTGATGTTTACAACAGCGACCAGACAGTTAAGTTCCTCACACGTTAACCTTCACTATATCTTAGCTAATATCAGACCCTGTAGTTTTCACTTGCAAATTTAGCCTTGTGTTGTTTAGAAATAATAAAGGACAAGCACGTAAATGACAGATAATGAATATATTAGATCCAACTGAACCAGAAAATCAGTTTTCACAAAAGATAATTAATTCTCAGTTAATTTTCCACTGAAACATGCTTCTTGTGCAACACAGATTTACTCAAACTGATGACAGTTTTCATCCATTTTCATACAATTTAAATAATAAAACTAAGTAAATCACAGTAAAGAGCGCTTGAAGATAAATACGCAGTCAGCTGTTTCTAAGTTGTTCGAACAGAAATGTAACTTTAATCTGATGAGATTCAGTCATAAATCCACATTTAATTAAAGATAGAGGATTATGAACAGGTTGCATGAGAAACCTCATGCATTATGCAGATTAAGTTATTTTTTATGGAATTGTGGTCGTATATATATATATATTATCAAACCTGACGTCATCTGCATGCACAACAATTTAGTTCAGCTTAACGGAAGAAAAAGAATGAGCCTATTTACAAAGAATGGTCAAAAACCAAAGCAGCACCACACGTGTGATAAAAACACTCCATCTCCCATATTGCACTTCAGGCTGAGCTGCCTGTTCAGTGTCACAGCTGCAGAAGCTTCAAGTGGTGACAGCAGCTGTTTTCAGCAGCTGAGAAGACAACCAACCTTTAACAACCAGGTCACGTGATGCATTCAAGGACATATCAGACTATAAAGGCCAGGCCATGATCTTTGTTAGAATGAAATAACAGTGAGATCAAATCTTTGGGAAAGAGATGGACTCAATTCAGGTCAATTTAGGAAAGGCTGAATAAGATTTTTCCTTCTGCATCTGTTGTGTTCAAGTCACAGCGGCTGTGGAGCTTATTAGGTGCAGATTAACGCTGCAGGGCAGCGGCATGGATGTGCAGGGCTTTACAGCAGAGAAGAACACATTTCACAGACTTTCAACAGCCGACAAAGCACACATGAAGGAACGGGGGTAGCAGGACTTCAAAGTTTGGTGAGGAACCAATGAAACTGCACCAGGAGAACATGAGAGCTAATTTGAACAGCAGCCTTTCTGTGTGGAGTTTGCATGTTCTCCCCTCCCACAGTCCAAAGACATACATGTTAGGTTAACTGGTCACTCTAAACCCTCCCTAGGAGTGAGTTGGATTGGTCTGTGTTGACCCTGCGATGGACTGGCGACCTGTCCAGGTGTACCCTGCCTCTTGCCTGATAATTACTGGGATTGAGTCCAGCGCCCCCGTGACCCTGAATTGGACACAGCGGTGTAGAATATAAATGAATGAACACTGATGCTGGAATTTGTTTCAAATATGGTGGTGTGGGCTGTGGACTGGAGGAAGAAACAGCCACATGTTTCACCTTGGACAAACAAGCTATTAGAATTCATGTTCAGTCCTCCTTGAAGGTCTATTGTCCTGGTTTTGTAGTTGGGTCAGTGTGTCCCTGATTTTTGCACACAAAGAAACTCTAGCATGACTGCATGTGCTGCTGCTGAAAATTCATTTAATACCAGAAAATGTTGCTTGTCAATGTCAGACACTGAGGGACTTGAGTGAACTCTAAACAGCCTTGCATGTTATTCAAAACTATGAATAAACTATTTTAAATATTTCAAAGATTTCTAGGATTTTAGCGCTTTAAATATCAGCTAAAGAATTTGAACTTGTCACCATTGGTATTTATGAAAAAGTGTGTGTGTGTGTGTGTGTGTGTGTCAAACATTGCACAAAATATTGACTGTGATTTTTTATTGTACTATTAGTTTGTTAACATCCAATCTGAAATTTGTTACCGTCTTAAATCACTGTCAAAGAGAATTGTCCTTTTTATTAATTTCTGTCTTGATCAAAATGATCAAACACTGAATCTGGAGGACTACAGGGATCATCTGGGCCAGTATGAATCACACCAAATACAGGCTGTTGTAGTTGGTATGAAGATTTGACCGCAAAAAGAAGCCAAACATAAAATACAATAAAATAAATAAAATATAGCAAACAGGAAACAGAGAAATAAAAAGCTATTTTCGTGGTAGGATGGATAAATTAAAGCCACTAACAGAGACACAGATGATTATACGACATAATTTGTATAAAATTGTGCTTGGGATTTGAATTAAACACTAATAATCCATCATGTGAAGCAGAACATAAGGGGTGTAATGTGATTCTGTACAAGCTGTCTGCATGTTAAAACCATGTGTTCATTGTGATCCTGTTGGCTATGAGGAGCATTGTTACTGCATCTATAATTATTCAGGCCTGCCAGTTGGAAGCTACATAATGTGAAATGACATGGAAAGTAAGATCCCATGTGGCTTTAAAATGTGGGGCATGACTGTGTGTCGCCAGCTGAGGCAGCACATCGCTCCAGAACGTCCAGAACTCTGGAGAACTCTGGAGAACATCTGCAAACGGCACATCAAGCTTGGGCTTGCTTCATGCCTCAGGTTTGGTCTCAGTCCTGGTCTGGCTCTGGTCTCAGGTGCTCCTGACTCGCACTTTTCTCTGACTCATCTGTAACTTAACTTGTGGAAATGGTGCTTCGACTTTAACTGACAAAGACCCGTCTTAGTCTTATTGGTGTCCTCGCTCTGACTCAGACTTGTCTTGGTGGGTTGACTTGGACTTTGGCTGTTAAAGAAGGTTCTGGACAGTAAAAAAGGATCATGCCTGTCTCTGGGGTATTTTGACGGTTGTTGGATTGGCTGGACTTCAAGCCCAGTTCAGGTTCTGGTTCTGGACTGTGTTGTGGCTGTTTTGAGTTTGTGTGGACTCTGATCTTGGTCTTGTGTGTGTTCTTAGACATGTCTCAGCTACGCGGGTGTCTGGACTTGTGTCTGTGGCGGTTTCGACATGCTGTCATGTAGATGCTAACGTTCTACAGGCCGGAATGTTTTCTGACTGTCTTCTGGTTGCTTATTTAGTCCCACCCATTTTATTTCTATCTGGACTGACAGCAGATTCTCCAGAAAATCTCCATGGTTTGTGTATCAGTTTATTTCTTTGATGAATAAAACATTTTGAGAATTCTAAATCTGGTATTTTAATATGACTCCTTTTAGCTGAATCTGCCATGCTGAGAAAATTCAAAAAATGGTTTTGGATGCACTTTTTTATATATAAATACATTTCAAGAGCCTCTAGAGTGGAAAATGTTAGAGGTTTATTTGCTTTGTATGCTAAGACTGGTGCACAGGGATTCGAATGAAAATATATTTAACTAACAATATTTAGAGGAGAGACTGACAAGATTATGAAAACGATAAAGTAAAAACTTTCAGCTGCAGATGTGGAAAGATTCAGTGATTTACAATTTAACCCACCAGTGTCACTCCTCTGTCAGCTGAGAGTAAAAAAGAAAAGAGACCGAGCTTTATTGGTGCATCTTAACCTACTGAAGGATTCGGCTGGATCAAACAGTCACTGTATTATTCATGATGTTCCCATGTACACACACACACTCGCACACACACTGGTATCAATGTTCACTCCTAATTAGACAACTCATTAAACTGTCTCTGACTTCTTTCTACTGAAATCAAGAGAGAAGATGTATTCTCTCATATGAGGGTGTGATCTGCTTTCCCAACCAGCTGACGTGTTTGAGCCAAAGGAAGAAAAAAAGCAAAACCATCAAACGTTTTTTGACTGCTGCAGCTTCCCGTCTGTGTGACATCACTGATTAACTGACGGGGCTCAAGTCGGCAATGGTTTGGAGACAAACAGAAACACCAAAGTTGTCCAAGAGACTAAGACATGCAAACCTAAGTGTCTCTGGAAAAACTTTAAAAAGCTGCTTCCATTTTTGAAGTGTTACAAACACGTAGGAGCGTCCATCAAACTCACCCCGAGTGTCTGAGCTGCAGCTGGATGCTGCCCTGAAGAAGATCCGTGGGAAAAAATGTCAGTCCATGTCCACGAAACTACCGTAGAAGAGACTGGTGTGTATTACAAATAAGAATAATAAGAAAAAATGAATATTTAATGCATAAACCTAAACTTGTTGAGCAGCCGGCTGATAGACAGCTCCTCCATGCTGCTCCACAGCCCTTTATCCAGGTTATCCGCCCTGTCTCCGACCCCCTTCCCGTCCAGCAACTGTGTCATAAAGAAAATAATATCTTCAAGAAAAAGAATGTTTCCTGTTAAACTGTTGAAATGTTTTCAAATCCACCACATGACCAGATACATTTCCTCTGGAGAAAAGATGGAAAATGCATAATTAGTGAAAATGTTTATGAGAATCTGGAAAAAATTAATGGTTGTTGGTGCCAGATGAGCTGGTCTGAGTTTTTCAGAAACTGTTAATCTACTGGGACGTTCACTCACAACCATCTCTAGGATTTACAGAGAATGGTCTGAAGAAGAGAACATCCACTCACACTCACCAGCACTGGACAACAGAAGATGGAGAAACGTTGCTGGTCTGATGAGTCTCCATTTCAGCTCCACATTCAGATGCTCGGCTCAGAATCTGCTGGAAACATCATGAAAACATGGATCCATCCTGCCTTGGATCAACTCTTTAGGCTGCTGGACCTGATAAAGTGGCCGATGAGGGTAAAGTCTGCTTTGTGTTATAGGCGGGTTCAAACACTTAAATATTTAATGTGGTTAAAGCAACACTCAGGGAGCTCAAATCAAAAGCTGTTCAGTATCTGCAGTTTGGACAAAGTTAATCCCTTTTTCACCAACGCTTCACTGATTCCTTGCAGATTTTCCTTAATCTTGTTTATTAGAGCAACAATCACATTCCTCCACAGCAGCTTTCTCTTTTTCTCTTCCTCAGTGGAGTCGACTCATCAATCAGCAGCAAAATGGTTTTTAAGTCAATACTTTGAGAACTTCTAAAGATTTTATAATTAATTTGATTTACTTTTTTAATTCAGTCCCTCTTCTGTCTTTTCTTCTGTCTACACTCTCTGGCTGGATTAGAAGGCACAGATCTTCATGTTTTACCGCAAACAGCCAAAGCCGCTGAGCTCAGACTCCAGGAAGAGCAAACTAATCAGCAGAAACAAGAGATAGCCGGATGTGACTGGTTCCCATCAGTCAGAACAGCCAACTGTGTTCCTGCTGCAGCTGCCAGTCAATGATGGCCCAACCTTCAGTCTTTCACATCACAAAAACACAGAAACACACCTGGACTCAAGCCTTCATCGTGTACAACAATCAGCACAAGCAGAACTCAACCCAACAAACGTGTGGGGGATGAGGAACAAAGAGAAGGTCTTTCTTCATGAACAGAACACGGAACGCTCAGAATGAATAAACACGTAAAACAGTGAGGCAACAGGAAAGAAGCTCAATCCATCTGCATCCTTTATGTCATGATGATGCTGCTAGCGTTAGTGATGATGATGATGATGATGGGTTTGACTATTTTACTGGTTTAATGAGCATTTTATTTAGATTTATAATTGTATTTATAGTTTCATCTCTATTTGGAATTTTAAAAAATTAAATAATCTAATATTTATTTATAGTCTAATAATTTTATCATTTTAAAAATATTTATCTTATTTCTATGTAATTTTCCTATAATACTTTTTAAAACACGTTCATGTTCATTAGTTTTATTCATCCTACGTTTGATTCGTGTGATTTTCTTTAAGGGGAAAAAGTATCTGTATCTGTTTTGAATCTGTAACGGTATCAATATCTGTATCGGTATCAGTATCTGTATCGGTATCAGTATTGATCTCTGTAGTGGGATGTGTCTCGGTATTGATTGGGTGTTGCTCATCTCTAAATAAGAGCAGGCTGACCTGTGGATGGAGGATTATTTGGTGTTCTCATCATTTTTATTGATGATTTATTTGTCTGTTCATTTTAATTTTTTAAAACCTTTTATGATGTAATGATACACGAACACCAGATGGTCAATAACAGGATTCTTTATTCAAAGACACGTCAAGCGTGAATAAGAATGATACTTTTTTATTTTTTTTGTTAAGGCTTTTTGTCCATATCACTTCCTGTTGCACATATTCAGGATTCAAGATAGTAAGCAATTCATGCTGCTAATCAAAAGCAGTGGATTAGATTTATATATCACCAGACAAGGCACCCAAAGTGCTTCACATGGAATCCGTTATTCTGGAGGTGTGCAGCCACAGCTGCTCCGGGCCAGACTGCTCCCGGCAGCCATTCAACGTTGATGGGCTCTCTATCCACCCAACGTTCAAACATGACGGCTTCTTGGCCCCGGATGCAGCACCAGACTGAGTGGAATGAAGCAGGATTTGAAGCAGCCTTCCAGTTATTGGATAACCTGGTCTGCTGCTCGGATGGCCCTTATTAAAGTATGTACTGCAGCAAATCAGTGAAATCAGCTCTTCCAAAAGCTGTTGTGCAGGAAGGTTTCTAGGATCACAATCAGGCTCACAGTGTTCATATGAACAGATATCGTAATGAGGTTGGTCTCATTCAAGAAAGGTGCTTTACATGGATACAGGTGACTGACACTAAAAGGGACATGGAAATAAGGCATGTAGATTTTGTTTCACTCATCTGTTGCTGTACACAAAACTAAAGGTGATCATGAGGATTCAGAAAAATAACTGTGATAATCTCAATAAATCTTGACATCCCTAACTTCTCAAGCAGAGCCAGACAATACTTGTAGAACATTTTCATCCTAAAACCACCTACAGCTGCCAGTGCTGGATGCAGATGGTCCGAACCGATGACTGTAAGCCTGGCCGGTGATGTAGCGTCACCGTTAAACAGCAGCGGCAGCTAACAAAAGGATAAATGTCATAACAGGCAGTCCACCTACCACAATCAAATGACTCAACTTCAGTATTTTATTCAGGACTTCTACAAAAATTCAAGACATGAAACTATGACAATAGCATCCTGCCAGAACCTCTGCAGGTGGTTCGCAGGTGGCTGGGCCATCCAAAGAGTCATCACATGAGACAAACATACCCACATAATGCAGAGGACTTCCTCTACTTTCATAAAACAGGCATTTGACCAAAGATAATTAAATAAATAAAAGGTCCTTCCGGATCCCTACTCTGTCATATCTCCGTGCTGAACCCCCCTAAAACAGGAACATGTTAATAAACCTGATGCTGCAGTGCTGTGTACTCTGTTATTAGATGAGAAAAGACACATGTTTGCTCTGTGACAAGCTGTGATGAATGAGCATGCTATGTGGAGCAATTCCTTGTGTGTGGTAGGAATAAATTTACTCTAACTGGGTTATATTTGGAGTGCGGGTTATTAACATAGTGGCATCAAAGGATCGTTGCAGACACTCACAATGAACGGGAGATGCCATGGGAAAAATGTGCTGTTCCAAAGTCCAACATGAACCCAGATTTATTCAGCAAAGGTCAAGAATTTAGTGGCTTTTCATAAAAAACCTGCACACAAACTTTGCAGCATGGAGAAGAGCCATTTGTCTCACAGAGCAGAGGGACTAATTATCTCTCCTCCTCTTGGATGAAATAAATAAATAAATGTATGTGCTGTAAAGTTAATAAAGTGGAAGTAAGACTAGATGAGCTACTCTTAGAGTTTTATTCCAGCAATATTCTGCACTGATACAACATCAGCTGTGTGGTAGTGCAAGGCGTACAAGAACCTTAAGAGTTTGGGTTGAAGGATTATTAGTTTAATATTATGGATCAATATCATGGATATCGGATTGTCCATGGAGACCTCTCCTGAACTGTCTGTACTAAAACCTTTCATTTTGTTCTGCTTCACCTCACCAGAGTTGGCCATTGCAGAGATGATCTTTATGTATTATACTGTGTGATAGAGATTTAGAGCTGCAGTGTTGTCATTCCAAAGAAATATTAATATTCATCTTGAAAGTGTTTGTTTACTTTTAGGCAAGCCTGAAACTTTTTTCATTTGTGCCATCTTTATTTATCTGTCACCAGTTACTAATATTTACAACACGTTCATTACTATGACTCCAAAAGTATTCAACTAGACTTTGTGGTTGCAGAGATGCATTCATTTCATTACGGGTATGAGGAGTAAAGAATAGACACAGAGTTGAAAGGGTTAACTTAGAAAGAAGCTTAGAGAAACTTAGAGAGCTGCTGCAGGTAAGTGAAGCTAATGATGTAAGTGACGTAGTTCTGGGGAGACGGCAGA
This sequence comes from Melanotaenia boesemani, assembly GCF_017639745.1. Taxonomy (NCBI): domain Eukaryota; kingdom Metazoa; phylum Chordata; class Actinopteri; order Atheriniformes; family Melanotaeniidae; genus Melanotaenia; species Melanotaenia boesemani. Next base: position 33,308,717 of record NC_055694.1, on the reverse strand, counting down.
TTCAAACTAGGCTCAACGACTCAACAGATGTTCTGATCTCTATAGATAAGAAACTCAGTAGTTTGGATGCACGTTTGAGCCTGGTACAAATTCTCCACAAAGAGTTCCAGGCGCTACGTGAATCATTAGAATTCAGCCAGAAGCAGGTGGAAACTCTGGCTGTAGAAAATGCCGGTCTCAGAGAGTCGGTAAAATCCCTCACCGAGGGCTTGACCCGTCTCTCGGAGGAAAATAAGAAGATGAAGGAAACAGTGATCGATCTGCAGGCGCGGAGCATGAGAGAGAACCTGGTATTTGCAGGGATTCCAGAGCAGACGGAGGAGGACCCCGAGACCACGGTGAAAAACTTCATCAACACCTGAAGCTCCCGGAGGAAACGGTGAAAAACATCTCCTTTCACAGAGTCCATCGGCTCGGCGGGAGGAAACCCGGGTCCAGCAGACCAAGACCTATTGTAGCGAAGTTCGTCAGCTTCAAACAGAAGGAGCAGGTGAAGAACCAGGGCCGCGAACTGAAGGGAACCAACTTCGGAGTAAACGACCAATATCCCAGAGAGATTCTGGACCGACAGAGAGTCCTCTTTCCCATCAGGAGGAAATTTATCGCTGAAGGTGCTCGCGCTGTCATCGCGGTGGATAAATTATTTATTAATGGACAGCTGTACCGCGACCCGGACATCACTCTGTGGCTCTACTGACTTGGTATGTGCTTTAATTTTCCTGTTTTCTCACTAGATCATGTTATATCCATAAAACTGCCATAAAAGATAATTTAGTTAACAATAAATCCACTGCCCGTCTCCACTACACTGTTCTCAGCACAGATGCGTTTTTTAAATTACTTTTTTCATTTGGCACTGTCGCTCTTTTCACTCTTTACACTTCTTCTCTCCGACCCTTTAACGGTTAACGGTAACACTTGTCATTATATTATATACACATCAGCACTTTTCATGATTCACAGGAACACACACAGAACAGCACAAGCGCACATACATCTCTGTCACAACCAGCTGGCAGATACACATGCACACGGAGAAGCAGTGGGATGCACGCACACATGCTTCAGTAATATGCATATAGCCTCATTTCTGTGGTTGGTTCATGAACAAACTCACATTTGTCACTTGGAATGTGCGTGGAGCTGGCACAAGGGAAAAGTACGGTGGCCCAGAGGTGTCACAGCAAATAAAAGCCGCAACACAACAAAATAAGTCACAACACTACAAATAAAAGCCGCAACACAACAAAATAAGTCACAACACTACAAAATAAACCCCCCAGCACAGAAGTAAGTAAAATACTGTTTGTTAATAACGTTTATTAATTTCGGCATGCGCTTTTATGAATGCTTTTAACTTTTATGTGTAAATTAAGAGTCATTGCATGTTCGATGTATGCACACGGACGAGGTACAGTCCGTTGCGACAAAGCAAAGCTGCAAGACAGTGCTGGGGGCTCGCATCAGTCTGCATAAATACATATTTCTCTCTCTCTCTTTTTGGTGTGTTTTTGTTTTAAATATTTTTTTCACGTTAACGTGCTTTATAAATAGACAAACACCAAACGGAAAGGCCTTACTTATCTTAAGAGGGAGAGAAACAGAGGTTTAAGTTACTAACAATTACATTTACAGTTTTTCTCTATTGCCAAAACACAAAACCCAGTACTCTAAACCAAATGACCAGTTGCCTAAACACATTTAGTAAAACTCCCCCCCTTTTGCCACAACCACAAACACAATTCACCTGTAGACACTGTTCACAAAACCCATCCCCTTTTTCTCAAAACTCAAAACAAAATTTGCCGTGCTAAAACACATTTTGCATATAACTCTGCTCCAATATGCATTGTGAAGCTCATGTGATGCAAAATGCTACCCACAATCAGCAAAACTTGAACACAATGAACATACCTGGTGTCAATCAGTAAACACAACGACTCATAATTGAAAACACCTATTGCAAATGATGTGACCACACCTATATAAGTCAGTGCAGTTTGCTGAAAGTTCAAAAACAAAAATGGATGATGAAGACAGAAGAAGAGGAGTTTGTGTCAGAGGAGGGAGAGGAGTTTGTGTCAGAGGAGGCAGAGGAGTTCGTGTCAGAGGAGGCAGAGGAGCGGGCCGAGGAGGGAGAGGAGCAGGTCAAGGAGGGAGAGGAGCGGGCCGAGGAGTGGGCCAAAGAGGGCGAGAAGCAGTCCAAAGAGGAGCAGGCCAAGGAGCGAGAGGAGAAGGAGGGCAAGCAAGACAACGCATTTTCATTACAGATGAAATGAGAGCAACAGTCATTGTCCACGGCATGACAATGACCGAAGCGGGACAACGAGTCCAACCAAAACATCACTCTCTGCGCTGCCATGAGTTCTAGAGGGCTTCTCCACCGGCATGCTGAACTTGGTGCCTACAACACTGAGCGTCTCCTCACCTTCCTAGGAGAGCTCAGAGATGTTTTGCATGACAATGACCACCTGAATGCTCGGCCAGCAGATCACCACGACCAGCAGATTCCTGGACCGGCTGATCTTCCCATATACGTCATCCTCTGGGACAATGTTAGCTCCCATCGCAGCATCCAGGTCAGAGAGTGGTTTAACATCAATCAGCAATTCATTAATGTGTGTCTGCCACCCTACTCTCCGTTCCTAAACCCAATAGAGGAGTTCTTCTCAGCATGGCGGTGGAAGGTCTATGACCGCCAACCTTACACTAGAGAGAACCTTCTCAGGGCTATGGACCTGGCCTGTGATGATGTGGCTGTGGAGGCGTTCCAAGGCTGGGTGCGGCATGCCAGGGCATTCTTCCCACGTTGTTTGGCTATGGACAATATTGCCTGTGACGTTGATGAGGTCCTGTGGCCCGACCCAGCCCGACGACGTGATGCCTCTCCATGATTTCGGTGTCAACATACAACATACTGTGTCAATTTTCAACGTACTGTAATAAAAGAAATCGCACCCTGAACATTGTGTTCTCAATTGTTACTGTACAGTATCTATTGTGTGTAATGGATCCTCCATGGAGTTTAGTACTCATTTTTGCATTGAGTTGTGATATTACTGCATTTTCTGCATTATGTAACTATTCCCATGAAATGCACAAATCTATAGAAAATGCCCAAAACATATTTGAGAATAAATAAGGGTTGCTCAAATGCATCCTGGCAGTTGTGAAACTGTAAAAAGAACAGTCTCACACTGTGAAAATTGTGCTTTCAATTTTTTTGGTAATGTGGTTAATGATGCTCAGTAGTGTTTACATTTTTGCAGGCCTTGAGTGGTATTTTGGTGTCAGAGTTTGCTTTTGAGCATATGAGCAACTGTTTTGGTGTGATGGGTTTGCTTTTGAGCATATGAGCAACTGTTTTGGTGTGATGGGTTTGCTTTTGAGCATATGAGCAACTGTTTTGGTGTGATGGGTTTGCTTTTGAGCATATGAGCAACTGTTTTGGTGTGATGGGTTGGTTTTGAAAAGAAACTGTGAGGTTTAGTGTACGTAGCTTTAGAAAAGTGTTTTGTGTTTAGAGTTTTGTGAAAAGTGAGGGCAGTATCGTGAAATGTGTTTAAGCAATAGAGAAAAACTGTAATAAAGCACTGTCTTGCAGCTTTGCTTTGTCGCAACGGACTGTACCTCGTCCGTGTGCATACATCGAACATGCAATGACTCTTAATCTACACATAAAAAGTTAAAAGCATTCATAAAAGCGCATGCCGAAATTAATAAACGTTATTAACAAACAGTATTTTACTTACTTCTCCGACTGCTTCCTAAAATCTCCAACTTCCCATCTGTTTGGACTGAAACTTGGTGTAGCTAACTTCCGGTGGTAAAATCTTAAAAAAAAAAAAAAAAAAAAAAAAAAGACAACTTCCGTTGTGGTTTATTGTGTTGTGTTGCGGTTTATTTTGTAGTGTTGTGGCTTATTGTGTTGTGTTGCGGTTTATTTTGTAGTGTTGTGGTTTATTGTGTTGTGTTGCGGTTTATTTTGTAGTGTTGTGCCTAATTGTGTTGTGTTGCGGTTTATTTTGTAGTGTTGTGGTTTATTGTGTTGTGTTGCGGTTTATTTTGTAGTGTTGTGCCTAATTGTGTTGTGTTGCGGTTTATTTTGTAGTGTTGTGCCTAATTGTGTTGTGTTGCGGTTTATTTTGTAGTGTTGTGGCTTATTGTGTTGTGTTGCGGTTTATTTTGTAGTGTTGTGGTTTATTGTGTTGTGTTGCGGTTTATTTTGTAGTGTTGTGGTTTATTGTGTTGTGTTGCGGTTTATTTTGTAGTGTTGTGGTTTATTGCGTTGTGTTGCGGTTTATTTTGTAGTGTTGTGCCTAATTGTGTTGTGTTGCGGTTTATTTTGTAGTGTTGTGCCTAATTGTGTTGTGTTGCGGTTTATTTTGTAGTGTTGTGGTTTATTGTGTTGTGTTGCGGTTTATTTTGTAGTGTTGTGCCTAATTGTGTTGTGTTGCGGTTTATTTTGTAGTGTTGTGACTTATTTTGTTGTGTTGCGGCTTTTATTTGTAGTGTTGTGACTTATTTTGTTGTGTTGCGGCTTTTATTTGTAGTGTTGTGACTTATTTTGTTGTGTTGCGGCTTTTATTTGCTGTGACACCTCTGGGCCACCGTAGAAAAGAGGTTAAACATTTTTAATCGCTTGTAAGAAATGAAAGCAGATATAATATTACTCCAAGAGACTCATTTATCAAACTCAACAATAGATCTTCTCTCAACAACCCAGTTTCCACACGTGTATTCAGCTTGTTATAATTCTAGGCAGAGAGGAGCAGCAACTCTTATTAATAGAAGGTTAAATTTTGATATAGATAATACAATCATAGATCCAGAAGGCAGATTTATAATAGTTACATTATCTATTAAAAATGTTAAGTTATGTATTGCAAATATATCTGGTCCAACTGTTGATGATCCCTCCTTCTTTCACTCCCTCTTCACCTCTATGGTCACTCAGATAACACACTAATTATAGGAGGTGATTTTAACATTATACTGGACAAACAAAGTACCACAGGAGCTCATCGAGTCTGGAAACCCTCAGAAACTGTTAAACATGAAGGATTTTGGTCTCTGTGATGCTTGGCGCTCTCACCATCCCACACTAAGAGAATACACCTTCTTCTCTTCAGTTCACCATTCCTATTCTAGATTAGATTATTTCTTAACTAGCAGCTCGCTGATGAATGACATGTCAGAAATCAGAATCCATCCTATTAGCATTAGTGATCACGCACCAGTATCATTCACTCTGAGAAGTAAGAGCAATAAACCAGCAACTAGAAACTGGAGATTTAATACGTTGTTACTTAAAGATCCTGAGTTTATCAGCTACTTTAAAAGAGAATGGTCCTTATATCTAGAAAATAACGACTTGCCAGAAACTTCAGCGTGTGTTCTTTGGGAAGCAGGAAAAGCAGTAATGAGAGGGAAAATAATTTCCTTTTCTTCTCATAAGAAAAAGAAGGAAACTTTGAGAATTTCAGAGTTAGAACTCAGAATTAAATCCTTAGAGGAGCTTACCATGTCTCCCCAGAAGAACACACACTAAATGCTATAAGGAAAGCTAAACTTGAACTTAATGAAATGATAGATAAAAAGACACAATTTTTGGTGCAAAGACTTCACTTGGAGAACTTTGAGCATGGCAATAAATCTGAAAGGTTACTGGCTAATCAGTTAAAAACAAACAAGGAGAAATCAACCATCTCCTCTGTCAGAGATCCAGAAGGAAACATCAGCCACGACCCTGACAAGATAAATAACACTTTCAAAGAATTCTATAAAACATTATACACATCACAACTAACTACAACAGATGACAATATTGATAAATTTCTTAGTAACATCAATCTTCCAAAATTAAAACATGAAAATAAAATGGTCTTGGATTCCCCCCTTTCAGTCGGCAAACTCCAAGAAGCTCTCCAGCATATGCCCAACAATAAAGCTCCAGGTCCAGATGGTTACCCAGCAGAATTCTACAAAGAATTCTGGACAATGCTGGCACCCACTTTCTACAATATGATATTAGAAATAAGGGAAAAACAAAAAATACCTTCAAATATGAACTTAGCCAATATTACTCTACTATCAAAACCAGGTAAAGACCCCACACTTCCATCCAGTTACCGTCCAATTTCATTAATAAATGTAGATCTCAAAATAATTAGCAAAGCTTTGGCCAGAAGAATAGAAAAAATAACCCCTCTAATAATACATCCTGGCCAAACAGGCTTAATTAAAGGTAGACATTCTTTTACTATTATTCTACTCTACATATTCTGGAATCCACAGTCGTTTCTTTAGACGCAGAAAAAGCATTTGACCGAGTAAACTGGAAATTTTTATTTGCAACGTTAAACAAATTTGAGTTTGGGTCATCTTTCATAGATTGGATAAAAATATAATATAACAACCCAAATGCATGTGTGAAGACCAATGATCAAACCTCTCCAAGCTTCTGTTTGCAGAGAGGAACCAGACAGGGCTGCTCGCTTTCTCCATCACTCTTTGCTATTTTTATTGAACCCCTAGCTGCTGCCATAAGACATAATAAAGAGATTAAAGGAATCCATGCCAAAAATATAGAACACAAGATAAGTCTTTATGCTGATGATGTATTACTTTTCCTCCAGAACTCACCAACATCTCTCCCCCAGACAATCATTCTTATTAACACAATCTCGTCAATATCTGACTACCCGAGGGTTTTTGGAGGTGTGGTTTGCCTGAACAGACCTACCCAAATTAAATCAACAATAACTCTGTAATTTTTAGGTCAATATACATAAGCGTGGTCTCAATGGATAGGTAAGACCCTATGGAATATAAATCCAGTGTCAGAAACATTGTGAATGATAATATGCCTGTGCAAATTGTCATAAGCCATAGGTAAAAAAAAAAAATATCCAAAATTTCTTATGTTTTTTTGTACACCGATGAAAACATCATGACAGAAGTCATTCTGTGCATAAAGATACCACTGCATGGATTCAGCAACTCCTTGACTACAACTGTACAAGGTTTCATGAGAACAGAACAAAGCTAATAGCTTTTATGCACGTTTTAGTGTGGATGGTACCAGGCGGACTTTCTATTTGGCCACTTGGATACGCAAACTGTGCCAAATTGTGCTGTGTCTGTATTTCTTCCAGAACTTCCAACACGGTGTATTTGGTTCTTTGTAATTTCTTGGACATGTTTATGGCTTTTATCCTTCGTTCTAAATGGATAAAAAGCTATAATGAAGCAAAGAAATGAATGCTGTTCGATATTCGCTCTTTCCGGTGCACCCACGTGCGTAACTGCAGCAAAATGGCAATGATGCTCCTTTGTTTACGCGCAAGTATTTGTACCTGACAGATAAAGTGTCGTTCAAGTGTAAGATATCGTTGGAAAGCTTGTAAGATGTAGAATTTGACCAAACTTTATTTACACTGCCAAGATCCACAACAAGACAACAAAATGTCTGTGAATGGGAGCATATGACATGTTAGCGCATGACGCAGTTTCACCATAATGGATTACTACGCTGTGAGTTTTGGTCGAAGAACAATGTGGATAGACTGAAAATGACCACAAAAAGGTAAGGAAATAAAATATGTGGCTGCTTGTGAGAATAGCTTTGGGATTTGGTGTATTTGGTGATAAACATGCTATCTGATAAGGCTGCTGTGATATGCGACGGTTAGCTTTGTGTTTGTTTTGAGACTGACGTGAGGTGCTTGGTGAATATCTTTTTATGCTTGGTATCATATGAAAGTGCAGCTTTTCTAGTTTCATTTGATACCCAATATGTTTGGGTGGAGTGAACGGATCAGGCGTTGTGTTGCATTTTGTTTCGGGTGTTACTGGTTATGGTGGCGCTGTTGTTTATGGCATACTTATTTTAAAGTTGTTATTAAACATATTCTTTGTTGACCAAATGCACTTGAAGAGTTGATTTAGTGGCATTAAGTATTCTTCTTTAAGACACATTATAAATAAAACATCCTAACATCACTAAAGTAATTTTTTTTACGCACATGAACTTGTGTTTACACCTGTTGGAACCACTGGTGGGTCTGTCGGGCTATTGTTATGCCCATTAACTGTGACTTACAAAACACACCCAATACTACAATACAGTCTGGAAACATTAGATATCTAGGCATAAACATTTCCCCCAGGTTATCAGAACTAACAAAGCTAAATTATGTCCAGCTACTTAAAGCAATAGAAGATGATCTCTCATGGTGGAGGCCCTTACCCATATCACTCATGGGGAGGGTTGCCACAGTTAAAATGATGGTTCTATCTAAAGTAAACTACCTGTTTTCAATGATACCCACTAAACCATCATCCAGCTGGTTTAAGTCACTGGACTCACATATATCTAAATTTTTATGGAAAAATAAGCCATCACATATCAGTCTAAAAACTTTACAACAGACTAAAGATAGAGGCGGATTGGAGCTACCCAACTTTAATCACTTTTTCTTAGCTAACAAGCTGCAGTATATCTCCAAATGGCTTAAACCTAGCAGTCTGGATGAAACATGGTTAGATGTGGAGCAAGCATTGTGTGAGGATCTGGTTATCTCTGACCTGCAATTCCTCAGCTCAACCATCAAAACACATAAGTGTTTTAAAAGCATTAATATCAGTTCCTCTTTAGTGGCTTGGTGGGAATTTCTAAAAAATAACCAAATCCTCACTTTTTCCATGTAAGTTTACACCCCTCTAGAACAACCCTGACATCCTGCAAAACAAAACGCTGATAAATTTCACTCAATGGAAAAATAAAGGAATAAAACAGTTAGAACATATAATAGAAAATGGAAACTTCTTCTCATTTAATGTATTCTCACTTCACAATATGGAATCAGTAAAAATTTTTAGAATATCACCAGCTTAAATCTATTATATGTAAAAAATATACCATTAATCAATTAAACTTAGAGCTACCTATTAGGGTGGCAGAATTCATGACTCTCAATGCCCCAAAGCTATTATCAAAAACATATAGACTAGAAACTAGAAGACTCAATCTGTCTTCCAACTTCAAAGTGGGAGGCTGACTTATCCAGTAACTTTAATAAAGATGAATTAACACAAATATGTTTAAACACCTTTAAAATGACTAAGAATTCAAATATGCAACTAATACAATTCAAATTCTGCATAGAACTCATTATACAGGACAAAGGATGTTCAGGATGGGTCTGTCACAATCAAACATCTGCACACACTGCAATGAAAACACACCTGACAACTATCGCCATGCCTTGTGGTCCTGCACACCTGTCCGCAGGTTCTGGCTTCAGGTATGTGAAGACATGTCAACATGGTTTAAATGTAATATTCCTGCAAACCCCATGCTGTGCCTACTAGGTGACTTGGGTGACATTAATATGGCAATTAACTCTGCACACATGATACGCACAGCATTATGCATCGCAAAGAAAACTATCCTTGTAAACTGGAAAACCAAAAATAATCTGTGTATTCAGCAGTTTAGGAATCTCTTAGTAGACCACATCAGTAGTGATGTCTGCCTCCTTAAAGAACCATGTAGCTGAATCTCATTCCCTCTGGTCCCCTGTGCTTAGCGCCATCACTTAGTGTAGGTGGAGGACTGCTATGGGGGTTTGGGAAATGGCCGGGAGTGACTGGTGGTTGCAGGTTCTTTGTGGGTTCCCGTGGTGCGGGACCGGGCTGCTCTGCGATGGGGGTGGCTCTGGTGCATGCCCTGGTGTCTGGTTGCTGCCCTGGGACCCAGGGTGTGGCCCGGGGGCAGGAGGGGTGTAGGGGTTTGAAGGGGGGCTGAGTGGGATTGGGGGGATAATAGGGGGAGGTGCTGGGGTGTGAGACAGAGATGTTTGTATGTTGTGTGTGTCTATGCTTTGGATGATGTTTGTGTGGGTGTGGGGGTATGTTTATGTGTGTGCGTATGCATGTGCTAGGATGAGTGGGAGTGTGCAAGATCATAGAGTAGGTGGGGTGGGGAGGGATGGCATGACCCTGTGGGGGGGCCTGGATGGCCCTGGGGGTGGTGCGCCGTAAACCTGGGCTCTCCCGCTATTCTCCTTCCGCACCTCTCCTTCCCCCCTGGGTGTCTGGTGGGTGGGTGTCTTCTGGGGTCGGTGGCGGCTCGTTGGCTGCAGTCACTGCGTGGCATGGTCATGGGGGGGTGGCTCCCTCTGGCCTGTCTTTCCCTGGGGGACCTCCTGGGGAACGGGGGTGCCTAGTGCTGCTAGCAGCTCACCATCCTGAGGGAGGTTCTCTTCCCTTCGGACTTACATTCCCGGACCCCTCTTCTTCCCCGCTCTCTCTATCTCTCTTACACACACACGTAGGGATTTGGGAGGCGTGCACGTCATGCGGGGTGTAGCCGGGGGGGCCACCCAAGTGGCTTCCTTAGCTGCACCCTGTGGCAACTCACCTTTCAGTTTAAATTACACTTAGACATCAAAACACCAACACAACACAAACAACTTCTCGGGGCGTGTCATGTGGTGCATGGAGGGCGGGACTACTAGTATGACTTTGCTCCCATTACAATATGGTCACTGTCCCCGAGTTTTACTTGCAAAAAACACACTCACCACAAATAGTCATGAGTGGGGAGGAGAAGGAGGACAATGGGGACTGCTAACACCCCTCTTCCCCAGGGCGCCGCTGGGGGCGGACAGGGGGAAGTGGTTGCCCTGGGGGCTGGAAAACGGGGCGGCTGCGCTGATGAGGGGCTGCTGATCTTGAGGGATGCCCGGTCGGCCACTTGTGAGTGGGAGGTGGTGGGGGGTGGCTGAGGATGGCGGCTTGGGGCTCACTGTCCTCTGGTCCTCCTGGGGTGTCCCCCAGGTCATGGTGGGTGGGTTATGTGTGATATGACTGTGTGATAGTGAGTGCTTGTGGGTAAGGCACAGGGTGTGAGTGTGGGGTTATATTGGGTGCAGATTGGAGTAGGTGGAGGGTGGGGGGAGGGGGTCAATGGCGCCCTGGTTCCTGGGGTGTGCGGCTGGAACATCGGGGTGTGTGCTGGCCAAGGCCGGGTGGTTTTCTGGGGGGTCGTGGTCCTCCTAGGCATGGTGCGGGCCCTCTGCCTTTGGGGGGTGGGGTGGCCGCCTCTGGGCTCCTGGGGCCCTGGGCCCTTTGCTTGGGCTGCCCTTGGTGGCCTGTTCCTGGTGGGGCCGACGGCTGCCAATCTTGGCCCACTGGGACCTGTGCTATTTTCCATCTTTTTCTGTCCCCTCCGGTCAGGTCCAGCAAGATTACATAGATTCCATGATTCAAAGTAAATAAATGGTTTAGATTGTCAAGAGGAGCCTTACCCATAGGCCTCCCCTTGGCAGAGCAAATTTGTTCAGCACGATACAGCCACCAGATTATCATTTTGCTTGGTATGATGCTGGACAGGACAAGTTAAAAAAAAAAAAAAAAAAAAAAACTTTGAAAGAAGCATTTGCATCTGTTTGCACAGCAGGTTCTTCTACACAGAAGAACACTTTACCAGCATATAAGACAATTAGAGGAAGAGTGCTGCTCAGAGATGCTGTAAATACTCCTTTGGATGTCGTTTTTGATCGATTGATAGTTCTTTATTTAAAAAAAAAAAAAAAAAACACAGATTAAAGAAAAAAATAGCAGTTGCTATAGAATCCGAAGAGGAGAAGGATGAAGTAAAAAACATTTATTCCTTTATAATCAAAATTTTATCTTCCTTACAGTTAATATATAATCCCTTTAATTTTCAGTTTTCAGTTTTTTCTTGTTTAAAGAAATAAGAACATGTATATGTGTACACACTTACACAATGCAAAATAAATACACATATTTAACTGTACCAGTTTACAGACGTTCTTTTTCTTTATACTTTTTGAATAACATTTCTTTGGATTTTTTCTTAAACTGGATAATGTTTGGACATTGCTTGAGTTCTTCCTGAAGATTATTCCATAATTTTACACCATACACTGTAAGGCAGATGCTTTTCATAGTCGTTCTCGCACTTAAAATCTTCTGATTTAATTTTCCTCTCAGATTATCTTTTCCTTCTCGGTTTAAGAACATTTTTTCTATGTGGTCGAGTAATGAATTATTTCTAACTTTATACATTAATATTGCTGTTTGTAACTCCACCAAATCACTGAATTTTAGTGCTTTTAACTTCCAAACTAGTAGATTTGTATGTTCCCTATATCGAGCTTTGCAGACAACCCTTATTGCTTTTTACACTGGTGATTTTAAAGCAGAAAAGAAGAACTGGTGCAGCTTTTCCAGGTGAAAGTCACTTAAGAGCAGGAGCAGACTGGCCATCGAGCATACCGGGGCATTTTCCCGGTGAGCTGACCTGGTTTTTGAGCCGGCAGTTTTTTAATTGGTCTGACTTGTCCATAAGACTCAGTAGATCAGCGGCCCAAATAACATCGAGACGACTCGCTCAAATTTTTAAGCACCACCCATTCTTGCCTGAGTAATTCATACATTTAAGCAGCCACACAGAACTTTCTTTCCTACCCACCGGTCCATGAAACATGCTGATCTGCAACCCATTGGTTGTTCACTTAACTGACACCAGGCTGAACCATTGTCATAGAAAAATTTATTAAAGGAAAAATGAACATGGACAAATTACTTGTAAGTAATGAGAGTGGTTGTTCTGACTCGCATGAAGTCAGGAGAGACTCTGCTGGACCAAAGTCAGACAACAGTTTTATACCTTTCTGTTTATCATTGAAGATCATCCTGAACATTCAGTGGGTGCATTTGGGTGCATAAATCTGTAGACTGGTGTCGCAAACAACCTATGTTATCTTTAAAGAGGTAAGCTATGTCCCAGATCTACGTCTGTACCAGTACCAGCCTGCACCCACTATCATAGTTCTAGGGAGATTGGGGGTCACTTTGTCCCTACAGTGAACTTAAAACAGGGTCAGAACAGAACACAATGCACAATGAATAAGTGTAATATGGGAACAATCAGTGTGAATACAATTAATAAATGAAAGAATAAATGTATACTATAAAGGAAGTGATTATAGGTGTGATTATAACATATAGAGCATAATAAGTAAAAATTCTTCCACAACCAATCAGATACTTTAAAAACCTTCTGGTTCTGTACCAGTGGATGGGCTGCATCTACTGGTACAGAACCAGAAGGGGTTTGAAGTATCTGTCAGAAGTGAGGAAAAGAAATGGAGAGGAGGCGCAGAGATACTGTACAATAAAAAAAAAAGAGATGCTTCTAAACGTCCAAAGATGATTGACAGTTTTACCACAGCAGGACCTTCATGAGCTGCCATGGATGATAATGATGGTAGAAGCTGCACTGCTTTCACATTACTGAGTTTCTGTTCTGACTGAAGAAAAACAACTTTTAAACCAGTAAGTCTGATCACTACAAGCCAGTTAGTGGTGAATGCACTAGCATTTAGCAGTGAACATGGTAACAGTTAGCGGTAACTATGGTAGCAGTTAGTGGTGAACATGGTAAGAATTAGCGGTGAGCATGGTAACAGTTAGCGGTGAACATGTTAGCGGTGAACATGGTAGCAGTTAGCGGTGAACATGGTAGCAGTTAGCTGTAAATATGGTAATAGTTAGCGGTGAACATGGTAGCAGTTAGCGGTGAACATGTTAGCGGTGAACATGGTAGCAGTTAGCGGTGAACATGTTAGCGGTGAACATGGTAGCATTTAGCGGTGAACATGGTAACAGTTAGCGGTGAACATGGTAACAGTTAGCAATAAATATGGTAACAGCGGTAAACATGGTAGCAGTTAGTGGTGAACATGGTAACAGTTAGCGGTGAACATGGTTCCAGCGGTAAATATGGGAGCATCCATCCATCCTGTTTCTGCCGCTTATCCAGAGTCGGGTTGTGGGGGCAGCTGCCTAAGCAAGGAAACCCAGACTTCCCTCTCCCCGGCCACATTCACCAGCTCAGCCGGAGGGATCCCGAGGCGTTCCCAGGCCAGCCGAGAGATGTAGTCTGTCCAGCGTGTCCTGGGTCTTCCCCGGGCCTCTTTCCGGTGGGAACACCTCACCAGGGAGGCGTCCAGGCAGCATCCTAACCAGATGCCCGATACCACTTTATCTGGCTCCTCTCGATGTGGAGGAGCAGCGGCTCTACTCTGAGCCCCTCCCGGATCACCAAGCTTCTCACCCTATCTCTAAGGGAGAGCCCGGCCACCCTGCGGAGAAAACTCATTTCGGCCGCTTGTATTCGCAACCTCGTTCTTTCGGTCACTACCCACAGCTCATGACCATAGGTGAGAATAGGAACGTAGATTGACCTGTAAATCGAGAGCTTTGCCTTTTGGCTCAGCTCCCTCTTCACCACGACAGACCGATGACAGAGTCCGCATCACTGCAGACGCCGCACCGATCCGCCTGTCGATCTCCCGCTCCATCCTTCCCTCACTCGTGAACCAGACCCCTGAGATACGTGAACTCCTCCACTTGGGGCAGGACCCTATTGCAGACCCGGAGAGAGCACTCCACCCTTTTCCGGCTGAGGACCATGGTCTCGGACTTGGAGGTGCTGATTCTCATCCCAGCCGCTTCACACTCGGCTCCAAATCGCTCCAGTGAGAGCTGAAGATCACGGCCCGATGAAGCCAAAAGAACCACATCATCCACAAAGAGCAGAGACCCAATCCTGAGGCCACCAAACCGGATCCCCTTGACACCTCGGCTGTGCCTAGAAATTCTGTCCATAAACGTTATGAACAGAATCGGTGACAGAGGGCAACCTTGGCGGAGTCCAACCCGCACTGGAAACGATTCTGATTTACTGCCGGCAATGTGGACCAAGCTCTGACACTGGTCGTACAGGGACCGGACAGCTCGTACAAGCAAGTACGGCACTCCATACTCCCAGAGTACCCCCCACAGGAGTGTCCGGGGAACACGGTCGAATGCCTTCTCCAAATCCACAAAACACATGTAGATTGGTTGGGCAAACTCCCATGCCCCCTCAAAAACCCCGAAGAGGGTGTAGAGCTGGTCCACTGTTCCACGACAGGGACGAAAACCACACTGCTCCTCCTCAATCCGAGGTTCGACTATCCAACGGACCCTCCTCTCCAGCACCCCTGAATAGACCTTACCGGGGAGGCTGAGGAGTGTGATCCCCCTGTAGTTGGAGCACACCCTCTGGTCCCCCTTTTTGAAGAGGGGGACCACCACCCCAGTCTGCCAGTTCAAGGGAACTGTCCCCAATGTTCATGCGATGCTGCAGAGATGTGTCAACCAAGACAGCATCCAGAGCCTTAAGGAACTCTAGGCGGACCTCATCCACCCCCGGGGCCTTGCCAACGAGGAGCTTTTTAACCACCTCAGCGACCTCAGCCCCAGAGATAGGAGAGCCAGCACCAGCTACCCCAGACTCAGCTTCCTCATCAGAAGACGTGTTGGTCGGATTGAGAAGGTCTTCGAAGTATTCCCTCCACCACCTCACAACGTCCCGAGTCGAGGTCAGCAGCCCCCCATCCCCACTGTACACAGTGCTGACGGAGCACCGCTTTCCCCTCCTGAGCCGCCGGATGGTGCACCAGAATCTCCTCGAAGCCGTCCGAAAGTCATTTTCCATGGCCTCTCCAAACTCCTCCCATGTACGAGTTTTGCCTTAGCGACCTCCGAAGCTGCGCTCCGCTTAGCCTGCCGATACCCATCAGCTACCTCTGGAGTCCCACAGGCCAAAAAGGCCTGATAGGACTCCTTCTTCAGCTTGACGGCATCCCTTACTGCCAGTGTCCACCAACGAGTTCGGGGGTTACCGCCACGGCAGGCACCAACGACCTTACGGCCACAGCTGTGGCTGGCCGCCTCGACACTAGAGGCATGGAACACAGCCCATTCGGACTCAATGCCCCCCGCCTCACCTGGGACACGGTTGAAGCTCTGCCGGAGATGGGAGTTGAAACTCTTTCTGACAGGGGACTCTGCCAGACGTTCCCAGCAGACCCTCACAATACGCTTGGGTCTACCTGGCCTGTCCGGCATCCTCCCCCACCAGCTGAGCCAACTCACCACCAGGTAGTGATCAGTTGACAGCTCCGCCCCTCTCTTCCTCCGAGTGTCCAGGACATGCGGCAGCAAGTCCGACGACACGACTACAAAGTCGATTGTGTGCCTAGAGTGTCCTGGTGCCAAGTGCACATGTGGACACTCTTATGTCTGAACAAGGTGTTCGTTATGGACAGTCCATGACGAGCACAGAAGTCCAACAACAAAGCACCACTCGGATTTAGATTAGGGGGGCCATTCCTCCCAATCACGCCCCTCTAGGTCTCGCTGTCATTGCCCACATGAGCATTGAAGTCCCCCAGCAGAACGAGGGAGTCCCCGGAAGGAGTGCATTTGGTGCATAAGCACAAACAACAGTCAGGACCCGTCCCCCTACCTGAAGGCGGAGGAAGGCTACCCTTTCGTCCACCGGGGTAACCCCAACGTACAGGGGCCAAGTCGGGGGGCAATAAGCATGCCCACACCTGCTCGGCGCCTCTCACTGGGAGCAACTCCAGAATGGAAGAGGGTCCAGCCCCTCTCGAGAACAGTGGTTCCAGAGCCCAAGCCGTGCGTCGAGGTGAGTCCAACTATATCTAGCCGGAACCGCTCAACCTCGCGCACCAGCTCAGGCTCCTTCCCCGCCAGACAGGTGACATTCCATGTCCCTAGAGCTGGCTTTTGCAGCCGGGAATCAGACCGCCGGGGTCCCAGCCTCTGGCAGCCGCCCAGCTCACAATGCACCCAACCCCTATGGCCCCTCCTGCAGGTGGTGAGCAGAAGAGAGGAGAGGCCCATGTCACCCTTTTGGGCTGAGCCCAACCAGGCCCCATGGACAAAGGCCCGGCCACCAGGCGCTCGCCTCCGTGCCCCACCTCCAGGCCTGGCTCCAGAGGGGGGCCCCAGTGACCCACGTCCGGGCAAGGGAAACCTTGGTCCTTGTTTTTTCATCATCATATGGGTGATTTGATTTATATGGATGAATGGATGGTTACAACGGTAAATATGGAAGCAGTTAGTGGTGAACATGGTAAAAGTTAGCGGTGAGCATGGTAACAGTTAGCGGTGAATATGGTAGCAGTTAGTGATGAACATGGTAACAGGTGAGCATGGTAACAGTTAGCGGTGAGCATGGAAACAGTTAGCGGTGAGCATGGTAACAGTTAGCGGTGAGCATGGAAACAGTTAGCGGTGAGCATGGAAACAGTTAGCGGTGAGCATGGAAACAGTTAGCGGTGAACACACTAGCTGTTTACAAAGTTAAGTTCCTTGTTTTCTCCATGACTAATTAAGCTCATGGGTGCAACTTGTTGCTAGTGTCTGCCATGATTTCCATCACCAACTTGAGCACTGCATAATTGTTAAAAATAGTTCATGTGAAAAAACAGGAGTTCAATCTTTTCACTAGATTGCTGTGCTACTTAAATCACATTTTCTTTCTTCCATGCAGCACTGATTGTGGAGTATCATGGAAGTCTGCCCACTAGATTTTCAGATTTCCACAGAATGAGAGCAGATGATTCTGTTCCACATTGGTTTGGTGTTTTGACACCAATTTATAAAGACTAATGACATTAAGTGAAAAAGTGATAAAGAATAATTGACTCCTCGAGGAAGCGACATTTTCACTAAAGGCTTTATTTTTAGCTCTTATTCAACTCTAATGTTAGCTTGAGATAATAAGCATAAAGATTTCACCAGAGAATGCACTGTGGGGAAATTTCAGATAAAGCACTGAGTGAAAATAAAAAAAAAAAAATTGTTTAAATACTCCTCTGTAATGCATACTTTCTACTTTATATAAGATTTATAAAGATATATTAGTTACTAATTGAGGTCTAAATAGACACTTTGAATATCATATCATCATAAAATAATTTCTATGCATTTTTTCCAAGACATCTCGTTTAATGACTTCTCTGGTTTTATTTCAGGCAGCACAATTATCAGTGTTAAAACCGGAAGCCATGAAGCTAAAATCCTTTTCTTAGATCAAAATGCAGCTAAATGAATGACTGAAAGGCAAATAAACCAGAAAAGATGGGAAATAACATATTAAAGTAAAAAAATATCCATCTTCAGAGTATTTTGTACATAAAACTCGGATCCCTCATGTCGCTTGCTCATAAACTGGGTCATTACTGAAATTGTTGACTCACAAAGTTTCATTATGCTCGTTCTGGAACAGTGAGTAGAAGAAATGAGGAATTTATTCACTTCTCTGGTTGCTGCTTTCTTTGTCTGTAAATAAACTATAATGGGTAAGAAATCAGTAAAAAGAGCATGATTCGGTTTGGATTTGTGTGTTTTTAGTAATACTTGTGGAAAAGTTTAAATGAAACTGAAGCACAAGCAGTTTAAAGAGGTTTATGGTTTTCTCATTAATGTGGTAGTTTTGTTGTGTTGTTACTTCTGTAGATTGACGTAATCTTATTCTCACATTAACATATAATAAATAGTATTCACTGATACTGATATTAAAAGGTCTGTTTTGGTACATGACATACATAAATAATTATCTCTGCAACTCTAAATTAGCTGTTACACAGTTAAACACCAACTCTTCTTGTGGGTATCTGTAGCTGAATCCTTTTCCTCGGAGGGGCCATTTGAGACATTATTCAGAATTACTCTCTCACACATGTGAAATTTATGACATTCACATTCACATTATACGAAAACCTAATGTATCGCACTGAAATCCTTCACACACTATAGTAAAATTTCTGAAATCACATTTCACTAATATGCATGAAAGAGTGTGTGAGAGACAAATTTCACACGAAAGGAAGTCCTTTCAGTTGAAGCAGAAGTCACATAGTAGAAAAAACAGGAGCACTTTTTCAAAACAAATGGAAGAAGAAGAAGTTGGTAAACACCGTGACAAATGCTTCACCAATACTTTTGCTGTACTAATATCAGCTCATCCGTCTGGAAGTAATCTCAGTGAAGCAGCTGGCAGCAGTGTAGTGTATGAGAGGAGATTTTAGTATATGAGAGGTTTCACTACAACGTGTGAATGATTTCAGTATGATATACAAGAGGCTTTAGTAAAAAGGGTGAATAACTTAAATTTCACAACTGTGAGAGGGTAACTCTGAATAATGTCTGATTATTTTCCCAGCATATTATGAGGAGTTAATGGCTTCTTAAAGGAAAATCTTGAGAACAAAGTTTGCTTGTGACTCATATCAGTATTTCCACATCAGAGCAAACATGTTCTCTGATGGTTTAGATCTGAGATGTCTGCTAGTTTAGATGTCTGTATATCAAAGGACGCAGGAGGTTTTAATTAATTAATTAATCTTCATACTTCAAATGGTTTCTTTGCTGCAAACACCAGACACATGTGTGTAACACATGCAAATTTTCATACTAAACAAAAGGTCCTAAAATACATTTTAAAAAGCCATGTTTTTACTAGGGGTGGGACTTTAACACATTTAATCGCGGTTTGAATTCCAAACAATGCAGAACATTGTCAGTGCACGAGTTCCTGATACACCAATTAGACTGGTGCACAGGTCAGAGCTTGGCTAACTCGCCACTTTTCAGACCCCGCTAGCAACTATTTTTCAGAAATCGACTAGCGACAAATCTAGCAACTTTTTCTGGTGTTACTGAGGACTTTTGGAGACTGACTTGAAAGTATGTATCGTTTACTTCTTCTCAATGAGCCGCTGCAGGTGGTGCTGCAGGTGGTGCTGCAGGCCCCTCCCCCTCCACCTCTACTAGTATGAAGTGAAAACAGGAACTAAAACACGCAAAGCAGGCACTGACTAGTCCCGCCCTGGCTTACCGTCAGATATTAATGTCTATTGATGAGAAGTGTGGACAGAAACATTTTAAAACTCAAACGTCCTGTAACATGTTCCACACTCTTAATCGGAGAACAGTTAAAGTACTTAAAATGACACTTTAATTTTAGGACTGTTCATTTTGGACCAGGGATATTTTCTATTTCTTTTTCTACTGTTTTGAACTAAATTTTCCAGACATTACTAGAGCTTGAGTTTACAATATTAATGTCTATGTCTATCATTTGATTCAGTCATCCACTAAAATCCATTTAAATTAGAAAATTTTGCTTTTGGGGGCAAATATTTTTAAACAGTTAAACTGCAATTACCAAACCAAAGGCTTCATAAGTTTCTTGACTTGACTGCAAAACTTTAAGAAAAACTAACTATCTAACTATGGCCATATTATCCTTGGTTCAGGTAATGGGTGTTTTCCTCTGTCGCAGTACTGCTGGAAATAACACTTGTGTCGCTGCAACTCTGTAGGTCAGTTAAAATGGCAGAAAAAAGGTAAACACGCATCCAGCTACTTTCCATAGCACCAAAATGGTCGAAGTAGCAGCGTGTGTTGAAGCTTCTGCTCTATTTCCTGAGCCACAACAAAGTTTCTGCAGGCTGTTTCACATACAGAGGTCTTCTTTAGTCCCTTCCTTGTTGTTTTCTATAATGTAACTGTTTAAACTGTGTATTAATTATGTATTAAAGAAAGTTTCTGGAAAAAACATGATCAGATCAGTGTAAGAGATTTATATGGAGTTACACCATATCCACATACTTGTACTCTGCTATTTAACACTTCCAGTCTAACCTTGTGTGGTAGATGCATCACCTTTCCCACTTCCACAGAACATGTCCTGCAAGAATCTGCAGGTTAAAAGATCGATTGCAGGTGGAAATTGGACCCTCTCTGGTCTCAGAAAATTGGGCAAACTGAGGATTCTGTGAGGTAACAGTGACAAAAAGAAAGGAAACATGAGGTTGGAAGTGAAAAGGAGGGTGAAAGTGTTAAATGTGCCGTAGCTCTTGTCAGCATTAACGAACATCATGTCGTGGTCTGTGGGTTTTTAGTTTAGTTCTTGTTTTGTTTCTAGTCTTGTCTTATTTCCTCAGTCTGTCACTTCTGTGTTCTAGTTGGCTTTCATTTCTTCTTTCCCTTACTGTACCATCACCTCCTTGTATAAATACTCCTTGGTTTCTTTGGTTTATTGCCAGATCCTTGGTTCTGATGTCTCTGATAATCCAGCTGGGATGTGCTCTCAGCTGAGTTTTGGCTTTCTGTTAGTTTTCTAGTTTAGTTTCTGGGACATCCAGCTTTGCAGTGCATTTTGTTTTAAGAACAGAGTTCCTGTGTCTGCCTGCTTCTTTTTTGCCATCCCAAATTTGGGTCCTTCCTCCTAGAGATGGTGAAATTAAAGCCTTGTGAAGCACTGAATCACTTTGATACGCCATGAAATCAACTCACTGTTTCAAAGCATTGGATGCAGTCAAAGACTGAGATCTGCTGTATGATTCATTTAAGGAGCCACGTTGACATGGCTTCCTCAGTGTTTCATAAAGAATACAAAAACATACACCTTGTTAATATAAATGCTGAAGGAGGCTGTGAGATTACTTAGATTTAGGAACATAAGATGTTGGTGTAACTTTAAAAAAAAGGGGGAAAAAAAGATACCTTTCTGTGGGAAAAGTAGAAGCAAAGGGTGCTGCAGCTGGGATAGTGGCTGTGTTGCTGTAACTATAAAGTTATATTGTAAGGGATTGAAACCACTTTCAAAGCATGGAGACATTGACAAGACCAGACCCATCAAATCCCCACTAAGCAACTCACATGTCTGGTGTAACGCGGCCTTAGTTTGTGTGGTCACGTGACTTTTGTCATACTGAAGCAATGCATTGAAAACTGCACTTGCAGCATGGGCTCGATCAGAGCATCACCTCCTCATCACCTGCCATCCGCTCCTCCTGATGCATCGTTATACTGATTTATCATTAAATGTTCTTAATGCATGTGGAAAAAAATATCTTTTCCTGTACGCTCCTGTACAGAAAGGAAATAACTTAACAGAATATCAAGTGACACAGTTGCATCTAGTTAGGCAGTTTGATGACTATTCTAGCACAGGAAAACCTTTGCACAACCGGAATTAGTTTAGACTGCTCTCAAAAGTAGCTTTAAACAGTTTTAACATTGAAACCCTAAAGGAATAATTTTTGCATCAGTTGCAACAAATCCTGACAATTCTTGCATGTAAAAGTGTCACAAATTGTGTTTTAAACTGAACTATAGCTTTAATCTTCACATATATCACACAAAGTCTTAAGATTTATTTATTAAAAAAAAAAAAAGCACAAAGCTGTTCTGCATTTAGGGTCAGATCTCTGTATCTTTGTGCTTTTCCTGGATATTTATAACCCGAAGTGCTTTTTAAGTTCAGTCTATATCATAATCAAATCTGGTGCAGTCCTGACCTTTTCTTTTCCTTCGTTTTCCAGCTCTTTTACAAAGGCTAAAGGACTTGGAATGCTAACGCCCCATCAATGTAGTCTTAGCAGATCTTTGTGGATACAAGGGTTGGTGGTGGAGGTGGTTCTGGCTCCACGCCTGACCTCCGCTGCTCAGGTTGGTTAAAGCAATTCAAGAGAAGTTTGTCAACAACGATACAACGTGCTTCAGACTCATTTTGAAGTTTGTAGATATTCCCAGGCCTGAATCTGCCCTGGAGCACTGGAGCACTGGAGCTGGTTTTCCATATAGTTTAACTTTATTGTGCTACGCCACACACACCAACAACTTCATTACACCTGCAAGTATGTGTAACAGGATATGCTGTAATCGGATTGTTTTAGTGGGAAAAAACTGTCGGCTCTCCTCCAGTTTTCCTCCATCCACCTCATGAAGAGGATTGAGGAAACTACAGACTACAACTACAAACACCTGATATAGACTAACTTAAGTCGATCAAACACTGGAACCTAAATGTCACCGCGTTATGTAGCCTGGCAACCAATTTAGGTTTAGGTGGGCTAGATACAGGTGAGCTCATGCTGACATCCTAACATCTTATGAAATTGGCTCAGTTGTATAAATATATTGTTTATTTTGGGAAACGAGGCTATAATGGACCAAATCTCCAACATGTTGATGATTACTTCTACAAAGGAAAGTCTTCGACTTTGGTTCTGGTTAAACTGGTGTGAATGCAGGCTGGCTGACCAGAAAGCACCAGCCAGAACCAGAAGGGTGTCTGTCTGAAAGCAGTAATAGCACAGATCCAGATGAGGCCCTGAGGATCATAGCTCTGACGAGACCTCTCAGGACATTTGATTACATTTCCTGTTTAAATATTGAAAAACTGAAAAGACAAAATTCTTCTATAACACCAAAGTTATATATATATATATATATATATATATATATATATATA
This sequence comes from Melanotaenia boesemani, assembly GCF_017639745.1. Classification (NCBI taxonomy): domain Eukaryota; kingdom Metazoa; phylum Chordata; class Actinopteri; order Atheriniformes; family Melanotaeniidae; genus Melanotaenia; species Melanotaenia boesemani. Next base: position 33,285,496 of record NC_055694.1, on the reverse strand, counting down.
TATATATATATATATATATATATATATATATATATATATATACATATATACATATATAAAAAAATGCCAATAAAAAGTTGAAGGAACATGCATGATTAAATAAATTCACTTACACTTATAATCCAAATTATTTTGCCAGAAAAAATAAAAAGTGACTTGTGCATATTCTGATTGGCTGAAAATTTCAGGAAACTACCAGAAACATTGGCTGCTGATCAAAACAGTTCATGTAGAGTCCTGCAAACGCATATTGTGTTAATGCACACATGGACAATTTTACATGTAAAAATCAGGGATATGCATGATTATTCGATTAATCAATTAGTTGAAGCGCTGCACAAAGTCGACAGCATTTTTTTAAAAGTTAAGAATGGCCGAGCAAGAGAGAGAGAGACAGATTTACAGTGCAGGTAAGAGCAGGGGAACGTCAGAGCAGAGAAAGTTAGCCGTGAGAAACTTCCTGTTTATATGTGAATGTTTTGCAACCAGCTTTCGCAATAAACACCACACAGCTCTGCTAGTTCCAGCAGTGCTTCACCACTGCTGGGTAACGTGAAGGGAGCAAAGCCTGAAGCTAGCTGTTGCTTCAGGCTTAGGAATCACCTCTCCTCCGCCTACCGAGCTCAGTTTGGAGGTGGAAAGTTTCACAGCTGTTTCTGTCTGAGTTTTAACCGATAGTGGAGGCAACAGACCCGAGCAGCACGGCCACTAAACCATCAAAGAAATGTTGCTTCAGAGCAAAAAGACCAGACAGAAAGATGAGGAAAATAACCGGTTCTGTTGTTGCTGAAGGCCCCGTTGTGTTTCGCTGACGTAGCATAGCAGCCACCTCATAAACACAGCCAGCCTAGGTTCAAACCCAACGTCTCCCAGACCCACTTTCTCATCTACCTGCTGAACAATGAAGGACACAAGAGTCCACACAATGTTAAAACTATAAGAAAGTACAAAAACACTCGTGTATGGAACACACACATTAACATCTGATATACGTGTTACAATTTCCATTTGGAAATAAATAACTTTTTTATTTTATTTGACATCATAATGACATCACAACTAAACGATTTTGAAAGGCCTGATTAGTCGACTTCAAAAATCACCTAAAATGCCCATCCCCAGTGAAAAAACTGTTCCAGTCCAGAGTAACATTACTCTGGTTTACAAGATTACAGGGGCCCATATCTCATCTCCGCCCTTGTGCTACCAAGTTTGTACTCTGCCCTGTAAGCTGCCACTTCACGTGTCTCCATCAATGTTTTGATTTGTGACAACAATCCCAAGCCAAAGTTAATCTTAATGGAAACTTTCTTTGGTTTGTTCAGCGTTGTGTTAATACGTCATGAACACGGCAGCTCCTTCAGTTCAGAAAAGAGAAGTTGCCCTTATATGTGTAGCTTAATTGAGGTCAATCCTGTGCAGGAACTTTTTGTTTGTTGGCACTTATCCGTACGGAATATCCTGAAATTGCAGACAGGCTTTCCAATTAAGTTTTCCTCCTCATCTCTCAGGCAGAGCCTAATTTCTCTGAGTAGCAAACGTTAGCCTGAATTCATCTGAGACTTTAGCGAGTCCAGGTGGTGGGTGCATGAATATAGAGGGGGGCAGATAAGTGGAGGTGTGACGTGGGTGGAGGAGGTAGTGACTCTCCAGCGGCTCACCGTTCGTACAGCTCTAACAGAGAAGTCAGACCAAAGCCCGCCATGAATTCAGTCTTGTCAATTTGCAGAGATGTTTGTGTCAGTGTTCATGCTGCAGGTTACAACTCACAAGCTGGCAATTAGGAGTGGAAAAAGATAACAGACGAGGCTATTCCGGGGATTCTGGTCTCGTATCCAGATTATTACTCTCATCATGTATCGTTTGAGCCAATTAACAGTTTCAGCTAAAGTCACGTTAGCTGAACTTCAGTATGTTTGTGAATTTAGTTTAACTTTATTCACATGTAAATAATTAACCAGCAACATTTGTTTTCTTTAAGGCAGCTCAAAGAACTCATGTTACAGCCCAGCAATTTATTACAAACACGGGCAAATTATCCTCCTGCATCAGAGCTGACAGGTGTTGTCTGAAATGACAGTAATTTAGTCAGACATTTCATTCGGAAATGAGAACACATGATTAATTAATTTTGGCTCCACTTAGCACCGCAGTAGAAAGTGGGAGATAAGAACAGTAAGAGCAGCGACTCAGTCTACAGGTGAATGCTGAGGTGGAAGCAGCGAGCTTCAGGTGAGTGATGTAGAAGCAGACTTACAGCTGAAGACTGAGAAGACTGCTGACAGATGAAGTACTGTCATGACACAAATCATTACAGATCCTGTACTGTGCAAAGGTTGAAACCATCCCTCGTTTCTTTATATATCCCTAGGAAATGGAAAAAGCTGCAGTCAGATTCTAAAACGTGAATGGAAATGGAAATACAGTAAATGGAGCAAAAACAATTAACAAACTTGAAAGCAAATATATAGAATATCATTTTATTTATCATCACAGTCTGAACCCCCCCTGTCCGTCACACTGTGCGATCTCTGCTGGTTTCAGAGAATAAACAAAAGAAATGGGAACAAATGATGTGTTTTTGTGACAGCCTGCTGGTAACAACGAGACTCAAGATCCAAAGATTTAAAGACAGTCCTTTGCTAAGTTGACTGTTGTGTGAGTTAGGAGCCATTTTAACGCTTGAATGATTTATAGGTCGGTGTTAAGTTAAAATAAAAACGTTCAGGTACCAGAACTGGACTGAAAAAGAGTGTAAAAGCTAAAAGTCCTTGGGAGAACTATTGATTAAGACCATTGTGAACGATTACAACGTCTGATTCCTTGGAAGAGAGATATAAAGAAATGAGAGTGGTTTAAAACAGACGATAGTGTATGGATGTGAGTGTTTTGGCACATTGCAGGAATACCACAGAAACAGGAAAAAAGCAGAGAGAAAATCCAAACTTTTAAACAAATTCTCTGTTAGCTTACATTAGTAATAATGTATGAATGTACAGCTCTGGCTCTGGAATTACTTCACATACTGTATGCAGTAGCTTTGTTCCTGATCCAGAAGAATCGGCTGGCAGCTGTCCACGTTGCCGTCCTCATGCGTAATTTATGTCACATGAGAGAGAATCAGAGGGAAAATGTGACACTTTCGGGATTTTTAAATATTTAGTCTAAACATGTAATGCAGATACTGTTACTACAGTTTAATATGAGGAAAACTGGACCAGATGGGTCCAAAATCCTGCCCAGATTTTTACTGTAAATGGCCATACAGATTGAGCTTTACCGTGCAAGATATCTTTATGATTTTAATGACATCATTTTGACATGCCGTGTGGATTTTCAATGAGAAGTGGGTTTGCAGGTGAAACTGGGTTGGTGAGGTGGGAGGACAGTGGGTTTCTGTCAGATTGGCTTATTGGGTACACAAATGAACATGTCCATGACAGAAGTGCTGGATTTATATTTTTGTAATTCATATTACAACATCTTGTTTGTTAATTGCTTATTTTCAGTCACATGACTTTTGCAAGTTAATGATCAAAGTGATGATCAAACCAAACAAAATGATAAACGTGCGATGTTGTCAAAGTTTAGACGTTAGTGTCTGGAACTATCCGCTGCTTCAGACCAGAATCTACGTGACCAAACGCAGGAAAACACGGAAAATCTTGGAAGTCTAGCAGTTGGGATTATGACCCTTCATGACATATTCTGCATTGTTTCTGTTCCTGTAAGTGTGCATTAGGGTGTTTTTATAAAGTCGTTTCTAGGTGTTCTTGGTGTGAACAAATCACATTCTGACTTTATCGTGGTCTAGATCAAGGATCAACAACTCTGGTCCTTGAGTGTTGGTGTCCTACAGGTATTAAATGTTTCCCTACTGCAACACCTGATTCACAAAACAGATCTCCAACAGCTTGTTGTCAAGTTCTGCACAATTCTGTTAATGACCCGTTCATCTGAATCAGGTGCGTTGCTGCAGGGAAACATCTAATACCTGCAGCACACCAACACTCAAGGACCGGCGTTGTGGTCCCTGGTCAAGGAGCCCAGTCTACAATTTAGCGCAGGTCCTTTTGATCATTACGAAGGGTTTTTCAAGCTACTTTACTTTCTGACTCTTTCCTTAGCTTGCTGTCCTCTTTTTTATTCATTTATAAGGAACCCTGAAGTAACCTCATCAGTTTCACGATTCGAACAATTAAAACAGCCAGAAACATCACAAATGCAAACAGGGCTCAAATTACACAGAAGCCTTATTAACACGCATGCACAGACACTTAGAAAGCCATGTGGACGTGCACATATGTGTACAGTAGCGTGATCAACAACAGGGTAACTGCCACAAATGTTCTGCTACATCTGTGTGCAGCTCGATCCACCAGAAATATCTCACACAGAGACGTCGTGGATCAGGTGACTCACAGCACACAACAACCAATGCTGCTGCAGGTCACCTGCATCGTTTGGAAATTTTAATTAGATAAATAAATAATCCCACAAAATAGTTTTCATTTTAAGAAACACCATGAACCTCATGACTAAATTAGTTGTAATCTGAATATCCGAGTATCAGTTGAATGTTTTTGGGGGGGCTCCGCTGAGATCCCACATAATTCCATCCATCCACGTGAGACGTTTTCCAACGATTAGGACCACGTACTGCACACATGCTCCAGCACACAGAGCTCAGTTGATCACCACTTCATGTTATGTGCATCTTATAAACTGGATGTGACATCAAATGAATGCCATTAATAAGAGGTGTTAATCGTGATTTTAAGAAATTTGTCTTTGTATTTTTATGAGGATATTTTAATTAATGTCTCTAAATATTTAGAAGCAATGTTCTAATGATGTGCAATGCGCGAAAGACCTGCTTAGCTGTCAGGGCTCAGCCCCAGCTCTGCCCAATCACATGTGAGCATATATGATCATACCATTATATGAAAACAGAGGAGGGGATAGACGGTGCAACACTGCGGGTGAGTAGATTAACCCGACTCCCAGAGAGGAGAAACCGCATCAGCCCATCCAAGATCAGGCATCTTATTTTTCTGAATGCCAACCTGCACTGAGGACATTAATTCTGTTTTCTTGGGTTTGGTTCTTGTTCTGTTTTGTGGTTTTTTGCTGTTTCTTCTCTGTTTGTGCAATTAAAGTTTTGTTGAAATATTAAAAGTAAGTGGTTTTGTATCAGAATAAATGCACAAAAAGAGGCAAATATAAGGCTTCTTGTAAAAATGCTGAACAGAAAAGGGTTTTCAAAACACAAACCATTAATTTTTGAGAAGTTATGGTAAATTACGGAGCTACAAAAGATGCTAAATTAAGAGCCGTTCGGGAGCCAAAAGAGCCGGCTCTCTGAAAAGGGCCAAACATCCCATCACCACATTGTTCTAAGAACCCTGTAAAGCAGCAGCGATCCGAGGAGACTCCTCGTCTCAGCTTTTGTCGCTGTGACTTCTGGTAATGATCGAAGCCGCCTTCCTCCAGTCCTGATTCCACATCATATCAGCAGAACAAAGGGTACATTGTTGGTGATTGAAAGCATGCCCTCATATTTTCCAGGTGCAGTTGGGTCATTGTTACCATGGTTACAACAGAACATGCAGCTTCACTAATTCCAGGCAGCCATTTTTTCATTTATATTTTTGTCTTTGATAAAAGAGAAGATGCTGGAGGTCATGCAGAGAACAGAGCAGAGGTCGCCTCCCATCAGAAAGAATCCAGATGAATTTTTGTTCTTTATTTCATCACCGCTTTGTCATATTAACCTGCGTTGTATGTGTGTGTGTGTGTGTTTGTGTGTGAGAGAGAGAGAGAGAGAGACACACTGACAAGCCAAAAGAGTTATTTTTCGTGTGTGTGTTGTGATGTGGGAAAGATGTGTTGCTGTTTCCCTCCCTGCTGTGTTTCTGCTCTGACTTTTCTCTCCATCTCCCTCATTTTGTCTGACATGTTGACTACAACAGAGACTCCCTCACTTGTGGAACTTCAGTAATAAGAATAATTTGAAAGAAGCTGGAAGTCGATTGGTTTACAGTGAGACTGCTGGAAACAGCTGCAGGCCAGCCTCCGATGAGAAGCATTAACTCTTCAGATGGTATAAAATCCCATCAGTATAACAATGTTCTGCAGCTGCTGACAAGCAGAGATCCCACAGCTGGTCTTCTAGTGAAGCTGCAGTACGTTTGTTGTCAAATCTAAGAGGTTTTCTAATTTCTCAGCACAGTCGTCTTTTTGCATGTGCAAAGCTGCAGGATTTCTTTCATTGTACCTTATTACAGGTGTATCTGGATCCAGAGCTGCAGGCTTATTTTTGCTTTTTCTTCTAACTTTCAGTTTTAAATTGAGCTGAATAATTCTGAGTTTTCTCAGTTCTGTAAGATATTACAATTTTTAGAATAGTGGTTACTTTATGTCGGTTAGTAGCAAAATGAATAATTCAGGTTTCTAATAGTTTCAAAATAGACACTGACTGGTCACTTTATCAAGTCCACCTTCTAGTACCGGGTTGGACCCCTTTTCCCTCCAGAACTGCTTTAATCCTGGTGTGATAGATGAAGCAGGTGGTGGAAACCTTCCTCAGAGGTTTTCTCCATGTTGACATGACAGCATCACACAGTTGCTGCAGGTTTGTCGGCTGCATCCATGATGAGAATCTCCCGTTCCACCACATCCCAAAGCTGCTCTACTGGACTGAGATCTGGTGGCTGTGGAGGCCGTTGGAGTCCAGTGTACTCATCGTCATGTTCTAGAAAGCAGGTGGAGATGATCTGAGCTTTGTGACATGGTGCATTATCCTGCTGGAAGTAGCATCAGAAGATGCTCCACTGTGGTCATAAAGGGATGGACATGGTCAGCAACAATACTCAGGTAGGCTGTGCTGGTTAAACCAGGACACGTTGGTACTAAGGGGCCCAAAGTGGGCCAAGAAAATCTCCCCCCACCATTACACCAGCAGCGTCTTCTGCTGCTGTAGCCCATCTGCTTCCAGGTTGGACGTGTTGTGTGTTCAGAGATGCTGTTCTGCAGACCTTGGTTATAATAAATGTTATATTGGTATAGCAAATAATAGCAAGATCAATCACCCCTGGGTTTTAGTAATATGTTCCATAGTTCGAGGACCCACATGATTATACAGGCCGGAAACAGCAGGATGAAGAACAAAAAATAGCTTTTATCAACCAAAACCAAAAGGACTGCAGACATAGAAATTGTCACAAAGCATTTTGACAATTGACTGCAAGAAGATGGCGGTAAAACAAAATCTGGTAGGATATATATACTACAAGCAAGTCATGACAATACCAGACAGGCATTTTCTGCTAGATAAAGCAGAAAAAAAACTGAAATCTAAAACTAAACATGCAAAGATTTAATATTTTTCTGCACAGATAAAAAATGACTGTAATGTGCATTTCTTTGTAAAACCTGAGAAGAAGTGTGTTTTCAGAGGGAGCAAAAACTGGAGAGGTGGGGGGGGGGGTTCCTTTTTCCCCATCTTCTTGCCTTGTTTCATGTGTCAGTGTCGATGCTGAGTCTAAAATTAATTATTCAAGCCTGACAAAAACAAGTGATACCACAATCAGCACCTCAAAAAGGAAACGAGTCAGGTTCAACACAGTTCATCCATCCTGCAAACAAGAGATCAGCAGAGCTCTGGTTTATATAACAGAAACAAAGACAAGATACAGATTTTTCTGGCGGAGTACCTTTCTTCTTCATTAGACTCTTACAGCTGAGACAAATTCTGAACGAGAGTCTGAGCTTAACATCTGTTGGCTGTTTTCTTATTTTCTCTCGGAACACATGAAGGAGAGCAGGACAATGACCCACAGCTTCTGCTTTCAGGCAGCAGGACTCAGTTACAGAGCATCTGAGGCAAAAATGTGCTGCTGAGAGGAAACCGCTGAAGCTGGTCTCTGCTTGCTGCATGGCTTTTCCCCTCCACACTGCAGCAGAAATAATTCCCCGATGGATCACAGGTCTACCTCTGCATCTATCCCCCAGACATGAGCCTTTGCAAACATCCCTGCAGACATCCCTCCAGACACAGCTTTCCTCACGCAGGGACTTTAGCTCTTAGCCATTTGTTTTTCAAACATTACAACACATGTGAAGGAATTTATTTCCATTTTAAAGGTTTTAAAATGCTTTAGATGATTGTTTAGCAAACCGTCTGGAGGTGATGCAGGAGACACTTCACCGGTTGCCACCTGTGCAGGATTTTGATGGATGTGAACAGAGCTGCAAATCCCAGACTTTAGTGGAAGCTTATGGTGTCCTCCTATCTCTCAGCCAGTATACAGAACCTTGATCTCTGTTTACCAAATTTTCTTAAGAGATGCTGCTGCAAACTGAGAAGCGTTATATTGAGCCAAATCTAACCAAAATACGTAGCAAAAATGTAAGGCTCAGCAGAGGCCTAGATTAGTGTTTTCCCTGTTGTTACACAAAGTGCAGGTTCACTTTTACTCCAGTGTGAACTCAGCAAAACCCACATTTAAAGAGAGTGCAATCCTTTAAGAGGGAGGGGTAAAGGAGAAAAAAGATCATCATGATCAGACCAATGGATGGCGAACATTTCCATCTCACTGCACAGGAAGACTGCTGATAAATGCACATTTAAAATCTTCTCCCCTGCTGTGAAGTCTCACACAGAAGATGAACAACACAGTGAAGAGAGAAAAGGATTGCAACCCAAGCCCTCAAAAAGCAGCCACGGATGGGAAAAGAAGGAAATGGTGGATGATGTGCAAAAGTTTTCTTGGATTACCGAAATGAAGAACAAACTCAACAGATCTTCACTGCTTTGTAACGTGTTACATGACGTGAAATATCGGAGGAGGCATCTTGGTGAAAAGCATCTTAACGTCATCATAAATATTGACTGCTGTTTTCTGTTAGGCAGTGTTCATATTTTGAATAATCAAATATAATAAATTTTATTTGATAATTTCATGTAATAAAAACTGTTTTTAAAAAGCAAATGAAGATGTAATTTTAGAGCTTTGAGTTTGTAGCCACCTTTAAAACATCTTTAAAACATTAGCTTTGTGGATGTAACAATTAAACATTCTCATGTGAGATTTGATGGATCTGAATATGAATTAGCCCTTTTTAAATTAACATAAACAAATTGCTGTACATTACCATTTTAATGCATGATAGATGCTGGATTACCCGTCGATAGGGGGCAAACGTCTGGGTCATTATGGGTTTTCACAGCCTAACGAGTTTGATGCTGAAATATTAAACTGTGAGAGAGGCCTCCACAGGGCATTGTGGTTATTATGATGGACTAAAAGGAGGAAGTGATGTAGTCACAAAACCTTAAAGTTGGCTTAGAGGGGTTTAGGGTTGATGGAGGAATCCATAAAACATTGATGCCTCAACCATGTTATTTTTAAACATGATTGTTCCTTTTCTTCAATAATTTATAGATTATTGTGTTAATGTTCTGCCTCCAGAAGAGGCAGCACTAGGGAAAGGCTTCTGTGGGTCATAACAGAGGGTAGAGATGATTAATTTAATCAATGTTGTCTTATGGTTGGGACCAGATTGCCAGCAGACAGAGAAGGCAGAGCTGTGTTCACTGTGGTGAAAAGGAGAAGTAAAATCTATCATCCTGACTGGCGACTTGTCTACGAGCCCAGACAGAAAGGTCAAAGAGGCAAGGAGACACTAATAAAGCCTGTATAGCTATACTAAGTGTTTGTATGTTATTGTCTAAGTAGTGTAATTCATGGAGTCTGCATGTATGTATGGTACATATTTCAACTTAAGTAGCCTTTTTTTTAAAAAAAAAAAATCAAATTTAAGTTGTCTTGCATTTTGCCATCGAGGCAAAGGGGGGAAATGAGGAGTTTTACAGAAGCTGAACTCAGCTGAAGTCCATGCAACACAATGGACTCAGGAGCTGTCCACTAACAGGTGCTGAAATCCTAAAGCAGATCTGGAACATACTGCGCTTTCATTTATTTAAAAGGAATCAACCAATCACCATACCTTTCTTTGTTTAAACTGGTTTTCCTCTGTCCTGGTCATCAAGACCCACTGCCCTGCCAGACTGTCACCTGGTTCTTTGGAGGCCTGTTGATGAGTCATTTAAACCATCTAAACCTGAGTGATATTTTTGAGGGTGGTTAAACTGTCGAGTAACTTTTACAAAAAGTAACTGAACCAGAAACACACCAGCACAGTGAACTCATTGTGAGCATTACCCTTCTTCTAACCTCAACCACAACCTTGGCCTAACCTCAGTTCACACTTTAACTCCAACCCTAACCAGGACTCCAAAAACCCTGTTCCGCTTCACCATGACTAGGCTACCAGACCAGATTCTACTAAAAAGATCCTGGTCAAGTAAAGAAAACAAGAACATGGACAAAAAAAAGACAATTTCAGAGGTAAATGAAGAAATTATGTCTAATTAAAAATAAGAAAACTAGCATTATTTGAATATACAAATGAGCAAAAATATAATAAAACACCTCAAATCTGAGCTGTTAGTGTGGAAATTTGACTCATTGTTTTGCTTTTGCCTAATTGTGATTTGACTGTGTTGAAAGGTGCTGTGGTGCAAGCAGGATTAAATGCTTATGTATATGGGGTCCTAACTATACTATATGCCATATGAAACTGACCTTAAACATCTAAAAACAATGAGCCCACTTCCTACCATCATGTGATGAGAGTTCTGGCTGCACTGTTTAACTCAACCTGTCAGCTGCTGATGCATGCTGGGAGATTTTTTGAAGGATTACTCAGGGATACACTGGCCAATTATAGGAAACTGTTCCATATCAGATCTGAGATAACTGCATGTTTCCTGCCTATTCGTGGTTTAGCAAGGAGCCACTGAATGAGTTTTATGATTTTAAATAAATGTAAAGTTTGGTCTTATGCAGTGTTCAGTGTTCTGTCATTTTAATAAATGTAGGGAAATATTAGAGAGATAATTAACTCTTTAAATGAGGAGGAACATGTTAAAGATCATAAAGATCACAAAGAGACATTTATCTGTGACAAAGCTTTCTAATGCTTTCTATGGCTAATCTACCTAACCTTGAGTGAAACAATGAAAATATCCATGAAAGAAAAGGAAAAATTATATTAAAAACTTAACTCAGCAGCTAATTTACTAGTTCCATACACCTTATGTATACACATATTTCATCAGATTCCATTCACAATTGTCTTTCAAGATACTCATGATATACTTTTCTTTGGTACCAACCAGAGGGTAGATTAAGACACAGATGGTACACTTACACAGAAGATTAAACTGATATTGCACCAATAATCATCCATGTAAAGCCATCTGACTGTGAGAAGAATGAAGCTTCAGGGTTTTATTAGGGAGAGTGTAGCCTGTGTACAGGTAAGGGCATGCTTACTAAGTCAGACTTGTTCATTGTGGCTGTCAGATTTCACCACCATGTCTCTGCTTCTTTTGTGTCACTTTCTTTGCAGACGATATTGTCCTTCTGTTAGCTTTGTATAAAGTCCTTCAGGGTTCAGGTGATAGTTAGCTGTTGACTGTAATGCAGGTGGAACATTAATAGGCTACTTCCTGGAACGGAAGAGAGATGCTCCAGTCAGATGAAGAGGGAAGAGGAAGGGTTTGTCTCAGATGAAGTGATTCAAGTATCTACAGATCATTGACACAATTCCTCCAATAACTCAGATAACTTAATTATTTGCTTTGATGCTTAATTTAATTTGCACAAATATGTTTTACTAGGTGACCACAATTATCACTGTCAGACAACATGATGACATGCCCCTCTACAGTTATAACAGGCTTTATTCAGTGGTGCAATGCAGGAAAATGGGGAAGAAAATGAAAGAAAAAGATTAAAACTGTCTAGTTTTATACAAGTTTAAACAAAAGAAAAGTGAAAATACTTAGCCAAACATATAAAGCACAACATCAAAGTTGTCTGAGCAGAAAGCAGTGAGTTTACATGTCTAGAGAGTCCTCCAGACCTCAGAGTTTAGCAAACACAAGCTGATGTTTCATGTTAGCTCAACATAAACCAGTTTCTTGTTACTTGTGATGGATGCTAGTAAACAACATATGTTAGTTGTGACTGGAGGCTCAAGTGTTTTCTTCATTTTTGTCTTGTTTTTATTGTTGTTTTCAAGAGAAGCAGCTTGTGTTCATTGTGTTAGAAAAGTCAAACTCTGTGGAAATGTCTACAGAAGTGCCACGCTACTGCAAACACTGTTGTAGTTTCATTATCTCCATCGGTTCATCAGAGCAGCTTCAGCCTGTCAGCTGTTCACGTGAACTAATATTCTCATCTTACATGAAAGTTCAACCATAATCAAAACACAGACTTTAACAACAATGATTTTATCAGATGACTATATACCTTTAAAGCAACACTACATAAAAATTTAACCTTAAAACTCTTGTTTCTGATTCACTGACCTTCATTATGTACATTCCTGAAGCCATCAGTGTCCTGCAGCAACCTGAGAAAAACCACACTTCACAACTTTTCTGTTCAGCCTGGAGCATCATGCGACAGCTGAATTTTGCTTTACAGCTGGACAATCAACACACCGGCCACTTTGAATCATGGCTGATTCAGCAAAGAAAGGCAGAAAGACAAGAGACAACACCAGACTGACTTTTACTGGCTGGAGAGATCTTAGAAACTAGACAGGATGCAAGATGGATGCTAAATTAGCCGTTGTTAGGGGGCACCAAAGTGAAAAACATCCTGCCATAGTTCAATGGTGCTGCTTTAAGAAATCTTATTTTGAGTAACTGTTTTTTAATAAATCTTTGTATTAAATTGAAAATTCCTAAAAGGTTGCTATTGCTCAATAATTAGACAAGAGTATTTCTTATCCAATTAATTGGTTAATCAATAGAATAATTCATAGAATACTCGATTACCTAAATAACTGCCGACTGCTTGCCTGTTTGGAGAAAAAAATGGAGGGCGATGGTGACTGTGGTCTGTCTGCAGCTTTTTCAGATTCAGCTGCTTTAAAATGGAAGTTGAGTCATAAAGCAAAGTTCAGCCACCTTATGAGGACGGAAATGGATCAGATATCTGAAGCATTAGATACGTTCGAAGACTCACATTTTCTCTTGAAATTGAAGTCCTTGGAGGGGGTGTTGGAGAGTACTCCTTCCAGGGACTCCCTCATTCTGCTGGGGGACTTCAATGCTCACGTGGGCAATGACAGCGAGACCTGGACCTATCTACTGATCTGGAGCTATCTACTGATCTGGAACTATCTGCTGATCTCGAGCTATCTACTGATCTGGAGCTATCTACTGATCTGGAACTATCTACGGATCCGGAACTATTTGCTGATCTGGAGCTATCTGCTGATCTGGAACTATCTACTGAGCTGGAGCTATCTACTGATCTGGAACTATCTGCTGATCTCGAGCTATCTGCTGTTCTGGAGCTATCTACTGATCTGGAACTATCTACGGATCCGGAACTATTTGCTGATCTGGAGCTATCTGCTGATCTGGAACTATCTACTGATCTGGAACTATCTGCTGATCTGGAACTATTTGCTGATCTGGAGCTATTTGCTGATCTGGAACTATCTGCTAATATGGAACTATCTGCTGATCTGGAGCTATCTGCTGATCTGTAGCTATCTGCTGATCTGGAACTATCTACTGATCTAGAGCTATTTGCTGATCTGGAACTATCTGCTGATCTGGAACTATTTGCTGATCTGGAGCTATCTGCTGATCTGGAACTATCTGCTGATCTGGAACTATCTGCTGATCTGGAGCTATCTACTGATCTGGAACTATCTGCAGATCCGGAACTATTTGCTTATAAGGAACTATCTGCTGCTTCAGACCAGCATCTACACAGTCAAGATGACAAAAACATGGAAAATCTTGCCAGTCTGGAACTTCTCCATGTGTAAAAAGGGTAAAAGCAGTTGGGATTAAGACCTGCCATGAGAAATCCTTCATCATTTCAGCTCTTGTAAGTACATATTTCAGATGTTTTATAGCATTGTTGCTCCGTTTTACCCAACCACAACTGGTTGTTTTCCTCTGTCATGGCTCAGATTCAGTCTATGTCGCCTTCATCAGAAGGATTGCTAGGACATCCAGGTGAATGCTGGTATATGTTGGTAGGTCTAAGTAGTGATGGAGGAGGGAAACTGACTCAAACCGGCATCCACTTCCATGTCAGTTTTATGTATAATGAATCAATAATTATGTGATGAACGACACGTTCCAGATGTGCATTTTTAATAGAACATTAGTTCATTTAAGGTTTCTACTAAATTCCTAAGTCTATATCTCAGGAAGAGAATAAGATTGGGACAAAAATACACTTTCTACACAAGCAAGGGGTAAAGGGTTAAAGGAACTGAAAGGTACTTAAAAGTACTAAAATTTTATTGCCTAATTTATTTATTTTTCTTTTTTAATTCTTTATCTATGCATCTATGTTTGGACGTTTTATGAACTGCATTTTTCATGGGTATGTTTCTGTAGCTGTACACAAGTGTATTATTCAGTGCACCAGTTTCTTCACGACAACCACTGGAAAGATGGAAATCTTCTTTGCAGCATTTTATCCCATTTTTTAATCTACATAATAGAATTTCAAAGGTTTCCTGCTCAAAGACATATTGTCTCCATCTTTATATTCAGATGAGTCCTCATTCACAGATGGTGAATACAACTTTCTTTCAACCAGATGAAAATCGTTCACACAAGCTCCTGCCTCAACCTCCTTCTGTACAAATAATGCAGAGAAAGAACATGAAATTAATCAGCAGGGTGACAGATTAAACACATAGTACAATGATTTTCTTTTATTTAATGAACCTGAAATTTTCCTTCCAAAAAGCATCTTTCTTATTAATTTAAAAGAATGAAATCAGATACTGAGATATTGGACCTCTCATCAGACATTATCAATGAGTGAACAAATATTATGTAACAAATATTGATGAATGAATGAAACATGCATCCAGCCAAAAATCACCAAGAAAAATCAGCTCCACAAGTTCCATAAATCAGCCAATTAAACATGGAGATCTTCTATAACGAGACATTGCATCCGTTACACAGACCCAACTTTTAAATATTCCCCACAAATCAGTGAACCTACTGCAACCGTTAAAGTCCAGTTTCTTTGATGAGGCATAAAAAGCAGCAACAGCAAACCAACAGCAGCATGAGTGAAAAAGTGGAAGCTTACGTACTGAATGTCTGAGGCTCCATCTCCATGATGCTTGCTGCGGAGTCGCTAAAGCAACTGACACCAAACAGACGAAGAGCAGAGACTACTATCCTTCCAACCACTCTCTACCTACCTCTCTTACTCTCTCTCTCTCTCCTGTCTGCCTGTAGTGGTGAATGTCTCTCTGCCAGGCTGGGGCTAACCCACTTTCTATCCCTTTCTCTCCTCTCTCTTATTTTCCCTGTCTCTAACAAGTCTTCATCACCTCTCTGCACATCTGTGGTTTGTTGCATTGTCTCTCACATCAGCATCAGCTGACATCAACTGTATGTAAAAACCGAATACTACACGGTAAAGTAATAAGAGAAAGATGGTAAAGATGGAAAGATTGGTCAGCCATTATAGTTATGGACAGGAGACATTTACAGCCCACCCCGAGCTCTAATACCAACACTGTCCATTTAAATTAAGCTCTTGACCTGAGGTGACGTGAGAAAGAGTCTCTAATGGCTATTTCCAAATCCAGTGTGGTAGACTATGCTCTGTTTTGCATATAAGGGTGAAATTGGGGGACCATTAAAAGATGGGGACTCGTAC
The DNA here is from genome assembly GCF_017639745.1 of Melanotaenia boesemani. Lineage (NCBI taxonomy): Eukaryota > Metazoa > Chordata > Actinopteri > Atheriniformes > Melanotaeniidae > Melanotaenia > Melanotaenia boesemani. The sequence goes on along the minus strand of NC_055694.1, from coordinate 33,269,699 downwards.
TCAGAGGGGATGGGAGTCAGAAACAACATGGTAACGCTAGTCTGGTTTACTACAGAAGCAAATCTGAAGTGATCATTAGAAGAAGTCGCAAAAGAAATGATGAATGAAATGTGTTTAAATGAGCTGTTTTAAAGAAAATGAGTTGAGTTTCATTACTCTTTCACACTGGCTGGGCACCAGCATGATGCCAGTCACAGAAAAAATTTTTAACTTTAGACCGAAAAATAGGGTAGATGGGGGTAAGTGGGGGTGAGTGTGCAGGGAGGATGGGGGGGCGTAGGAAGAAGATGGGGAGGAGTGGTTGATGGTGCCATGGATACCGGGATGTGCGGCTTGAACATTGGGGTGGAACGCAGGGTGGTTGTCCAAGGGTGGACCTGGTCCTCCTGGGCGAGGTGTTGGCCCTCTGCCTTTTTTTTTTTTTTTTTTGGTGGTGGTGGTGGTGTTGATACAACACAGCAGCCAGACCATCATTCTGCTGATATATATATATATATATATTTATAATATTATATATTATATTTATAATACTAAATGCTTCCTCACCGGTGTTGCTATGTAACATCCAAAACAAAGAAAAACAAAGCAATAAAACTGGTAAAATGAACATCACAAATCCAACACCAGATGCCAACTATCTGCCACTTTTACTCAAAGATAAAATAACACAGTATCCTCCAGAACAGGTGTTGTGGTATGAAATGAGACTGTTTCCATGACAGGATGTCACGCAGGCCTGACAACAGAGCTCATTCTTCTGTTTCACTGTTTTCCTGCGTAATTCATTCCCCCGGTGAAGTCGCCCAGAGGGAGCCGCAGAATCCAGAGCACCGCCTAAATCTGAAACCCCATTCGTGTTTCTCATTTAAAATGTGTTTAATTGCAAACGCTGGTTAACACACAACAAGCAGAGAAAAATTTTATAAGCAAAAGTTTAAAAGCTAATTATAATTAATTCACCAAAGCTCAAGGTTTCATCACATTACAGTAGAAATCCAAACAAAATGTTGGTCTCTGGCACTTAGTCAAAGTCCTTGTATTGTCTGACGAGACAAATGGAAGAGCTGATGAACATGTCAAAGAACTCAGTTACTGAACACCTTACATTACTTTAATCTCGGTCTTTGCTTACCTGACTCAGTTATGCAGAATTATGTGCTAGTGTGTCAGTCTGCAAATCCTTTGCAGGTTTACTTATCTAAATCTAATCAGCCTGCTAAGTGAGACTTTAATAACATATGGATTTAATTAATTTAATTTAACATACTAAGGAACAGGACCTCCAGGAGAATAAAATGCATGGTAATATATATATATATATATATATATATATATAAGGAACTTAAACTACACAGTAGGTATACTAATTGTAACACTTGTAGCACCCTTGTGGACAATATGTATGTAAGGAATATGGTAATGCTAGATGGACCAGTAGGTTTGACTACAGGAGCACAGTGGAGGGTTTAAATAACTCTGAGGCAATGGTGTAGCTTTGAACTGATGCCGGCGTTATATAAAATAAAATAATATAAAAATAAACAGTTACAACAAATGAATATTTGTTGGCATCGTGTGCAATGACATCGGAGGTGGTTTCCAACAATCCAGATTGGGCCTGTTATTTCACAAGAAAATCTTCACAGCCTGCAATCAGGATCCCAGCAGAGTTCAGGCGGGTCAGATATAATTTAGTTCCATTCACAACCAACCTTCGTATAATGGAGCAGTTCCTGTGCACCCAGACGATAAACTATGCACCATTGTATGTTTTGTTGTTGCCTCCAGCCCAGGTGATCGTTGCAAATGAGAACTGGTTCTCGGTTAGCCTTTATTTTACCAGGATGGTAAAATAAAGAAAACAGAACATGGAAATACTGTAAGGAAAATAGCCCCTCAATTTAACTGCACACAACACACACTACATAAACAGTCAGGAGCGGGGAGGGAGAGGGTATTGGGGACCTCTCACACCCCTGTTCCCCCTGAGTGTGGCTGGGGGTGGGCAGGGGGGGGTGGTTGCCCTGGGGCCGGGTCCCGGGGTGGCTGCGCTGGTGGGCTGCTGGCTCTGTGGGTGTTGGGTCAAGGGGGGGTGCTTGGGGCTCGCTGTCCTCTGGTCCGACTGGGGTGTCCCCCACGGGGCATGGTGGGTGGGTTGTGTGTGGCGTGACTGTGTGGTGGTGAGTGATTGTGGGTGCAACGCAGGGGAGGGTGTGAGTGTGGGGTTATATGGGGTGCAGATTGGAGTAGGTGAGGAGTGGGGGGAGGGGGCCGATAGCATCCTGGTTCCCGGGGTGTGCGGCTGGAACATCGGGGTCTGTGCTGGCCTACGCCGGGTGGCTGTCTGGGGGGGCCTGGTCCTCCTAGGCATGTTGCGGGCCCTCTGCCTTTGGGGGGGTGGGGCGGCCGCCTCTGGGCTCCTGGGGCCCTGGGCCCTTCGCTTGGGCTGCTAGTTTTTTTCTGTGTGTGTGTTTCTGCTTTTGTAAAAGTTGTAGGAAATTTTCTGGTGTGTTCATGTACAGGTGTAACAGTTTGTTGTCTGGTGATGGTGTGGATTGAAGGGTCGTTGCTTCTGTCTGTGATCTTTTTGTCTCCTTTCTTCTTTCCCTTTTGCTCTTTTTGCTATTTTCCATCTTTTTCTGTCCCCTCCGGTCAGGTCCAGCAAGATTACATAGATTCTGTGATTCAAAGTAAATAAATAAATAAATTAATCACATTATCAAGAGGAGCCTTACCCATAGGCCTCCCCTTGACAGAGCAAATTTGTTCAGCACGATACAGCAACCAGATTATCATTTTGCTGCTATGATGCTGGACAGTTAAAAAAAAAAAAAAAAAAAAAAGAAATAAGGAAAATACAAACTAATCTGTAAAGGAAAACTAAGCAAACAAAACCAGAAGATCTCAAAGCATCAGCAACCACAGACCATGCCAGTGGCTGTGCATATTCTGAACACGTCACCACTCCATCACAGCATTGATAGAGAAACAATGAAAACTTTATTTAAACCCATGATTCCTCACTGTCTACAGCTTGGTGCCCCTAGTTTTACCAAAATAACAACACATCCCCCATAATCTGCCTCATAAATGGATAAACTCACACAAAGTTCTATCATGAAAAGCTTTTCAGTGGCAGGTGAAAATGGAGGCCATGCTTGTTTTTTCCTGAGTTTACCAGTTTGGGGGAGTTTGAACAGTAATGGAAGAGGATGTCTTTGTGTCCCTGCTGGTCTGCTGGACTGACGTGATTCTCGTCATAATCAACACATGCAAGTAAAAACACTGAAGTTTTTTTAAGGATCTTTTCACAAAAACCCAGATAGGCTGAGTCTCGTTAGATCTTCTGATCCCATTAACATGTAATGCAATAAGAACATTGTTTAGAAAAATCTCAGTCATTAGCCACCGGAGTAATGAGATCAATGAATGTAGAAAGTTTTAGTGCGTAATCAAACAGCATATTCACACTTTACAGCAGCTTTTCCTCATCATCTCCTATTTGTTCACAGTGCAGATGGCTGATAACCCAGGACGCCAGCCTCCTGTTTATCTGAATGAGTTGCAGCTGATAACAAATAAAAGGCTGATTTAGCAACTATGCTAAACAACACATACATAAAGCATGGGCTTATCTGTAACAGCAGATGTAGCCTAATGTGTTTTCTATAAAGGACTTTGTGCGGTGGGTATGAGGCTTTCGTGTCATGTGTGGGTTTGTGAAAGTTACACTGATGCCCCATTAGCAATCAGCGATGAATATTTGATATGTTTCCATATTTAACTGTCTCATATCGTAATGTCTTATTCACTGGAGATTTACTTCCCATCCCATTCTGAGCCATACAACAAACTGTGGTCTCTCTTCTACTCACTTTTGACCATTACTTGACATTTACCTGGTCAAGACCAGGACACAATGTCATATTTTCTTGTCTCGGTTTTGTGGCTCTAGATTCATCATTGTTTGCCCATTTCTACTCTGACTAATCTGTCCATGTTTTATTAAGCCAAATTATTTTGGTCACTGTTATAAGAGAGAAAGGGACTAGTAAACATCAAACTGACTCTTACTGATTGGACAGAGCTCAGAGACGAGGCAGGATGAAGATGGATGTTGAAATCGTTAGGACCTCACTGAGAAAAGGTTCAGTAGTGCGGCCTTTAAAGGTCCCATATTATACATTTTTTCAACTATTCCATACAGGTGTCAGAGGTCCAACAACATTGTTCTCAACGTGTATTACCCCTAATTCAGAATTGGTCCTTAATTTCAGACGTTCTAAAAGTAGCTCTAGTGAGCTCCGATGATTGCAGGCTGTTTCTGTGTCTGAACCTTTAAATGTTCATGAGTGGTGGCGTCTACTCTATGACTTTAGAGGGCAGACTCAGGTAACCGATGGGGGGGTCAATGACAGCATCCACTAACGGGTGAAGTGGTTATTTCCCTTCGTGATGTCACAAAGGGAAAGATCTTAGATTTACCCATCTGAGCACACATTCACTAAAAAAGTGGAGCAAGCAAGTGAGGGAGGAGAGAATTTTCTCATTTTTGGGCCTCATACACAGACCATTAGAAAACCTGTAGAAAGTGTTTTTTGCATAATATGGGACCTTTAAGCTTCATCATAAGTTATTTTGTTTCAGTCACTAGGAGACGGCAGAGCAAGGCGACTTTAGTTCTACAGCACACTTCATGTACAAAACAATTCAAGGTGCTTTACGACAAACAAAAGCATTACAGCGGGACGAAGCATTAAAAAGTACCTTAAAAACTAACTTTAAAAAGAAATAAAATGAATTAAATAAAAACAGAAAAAGCTCAAATACAATAGATAAAATGCAATAAATGAAAGTTCCACTGTGAGGAATTGAGGGGTGTTTTGATAAAAGCATAAAAGCTGAACAAAGAACAAGCTAAAAACACAACACCTCTGCTGTTGTGCTGGGTTGAGATGATAATGATGCTCAGCAAGTGTTAGCAAATACTTGTTTATTTTATTTTTATAATTTTATTTTTATTGTTTTATTTTGAAGTGTTTTATTTTCTACTGTGGAGTGTTCTATTTGTTGTTCTATTGTTCAGCACTGCTGATACAACCTAATAAAAAAAAACTTCTTTACATATGACTGGATTGAATAACTGGAACAATAAACTTAAAGAGCTCCAGTTAACTTTGCAAAACAGTTTAATTTAGTTATTGACTTTGTAAGACATACATACAGATGTGGAAATTAAAGTACCCATATTACATTAATTTAGTTAAGTTTTGCCAAAACTCTCCTCTCCACCACCACCTGAATGGAGTCCAGGGGGCAGCCACAGACTGAGCCAGCTCTTTTTACCAGTCTATTGAGTCTGTTCTTGTCCCGCTCAGAACGCCCCCCTCCCCAACTCACCACAGCATAAAAAACCACGGATGCCACCACGGTCTCGTAAAAAGTTATCAGAAGTTGTCTGCTCACGCCGAAGGATCCCAGCCTCCTCAGCGGGTATAGACGACACTGACCCTTCTTATAAAGAGAGTCTGTGTTATCTGTCCAGTCTAGTTTATTATTTAGGTGGACACCCAGGTACTTGTATGTCCTCACTCTCTCGATGTCAAGTCCCTGGATGTTTAACGATGCAGTGGAGGAGGGTTTTCTCTGGAAATCGACCACCATCTCCTTTGTCTTGCTGGCATTTACTAGAAGATGATTCTGCTCACACCAGTCGACAAAGTCCATGATGACCTTCCTGTACTCACTGTCGTTCCCCTCCGACACACATCCCACTATGGCAGTGTCATCGGAGAACTTCTGGAGGGGACAACCGTCCGTGGAATACCTGAAGTCAGATGTGTACAGGGTGAAGAGGAAAGGTGATAGTACTGTCCCCGGATGACCCCTGTGCTGCAGAAAACCACATCCGACACACAGTCCTGCAGCCTCACATACTGGGGTCTGTCAGTAAGGTAGTCAATGACCCATGGCACTGACTGATTTTGTTTCCTCATTTAGTTTTTTTTCCTGATGGAGTGTAGTTTAAAACCTTTTCATGAGGGGGACAGTCCTCTCAGAAGCAGCATCTACGTTTGACCTTAAATAAGCTTTAATGTCAAAACCAAAAAAAAAATGTGGGGACATCGTGCTGATGAGAAGTATTGTGGGACTCTGCCTCACTGTGTTCAGTTCCTAAAGAACAAATTCTTCAAAATAGGGTCAAGCTGCGAGCTATGTAATGTCATCTACTGCTTGTGCATGATGTGACAGGAACTGTGGGCTCATAAATGTGACGATGCAGCTGAGGACAAATCTCTCTGCTCTAGCTGTGGATGCTGCACATCCCCCCCAGCCCTTTAGGAAACACTGCAGATATTTTCTTTACCTCTTTCTTTCTTTGACTATCTTACTTTCTTTTTTGTTGTTTCTGTTTCATAACTCACATCTGACTTTACTCTGCTTCTTAGTCCCACTGAGTCCTTTGGTAGTCTCTCTTCACCCTAAATTTTTGAGTTTTTCATTGCTGTTCTTCCTGTCCTCTTGAATTCTCCCTTCTTCAGTTATTTTCTTTATAATAACAATGTTCACATGAACATTTTTGTCACTCCTTTATAATGTGGCCTAAATTAGTGGAGGACAGGGATTTCTAATGAGGCTGTATACATTTATGAACTGGCTCACAGGCTGTCCATTTGATGGTTGTGTCAGAAAGTGGTGGCTGTAAGTTACAAAAGCAAATCTGGTTTTTTGGGTATTCTCTGAGTGATATGCTACATTTCAGCTGATTAATTAACATTTATACCAAGGTTTCCACTCTGGAATTAAAACCTTTGCAGTAACTGAATCAGAATTTTGACCAAATTCCTCTAATCACCATATCTTCCTGATTCAGGTTCAGTGTACTGTTTTCCATTAATTACTTGGACTGTGGCAGCCAATTTTATTTGCCCAATCTCAATCTCATAACATTAATGAAGATCTCTAATATTGCTTTAGCAAAGCATCATGCTGTCTCTTTTAAATGAGCACCAAAAGCAAACGTTACTTCAGCAAAGCATCAAATGCTTTTCATCAAACACACAAAGAAAGAAATCATTATGAGTTGATAACAATGAATAATGCCAACATGTTTTACATTGAACACATTAAACAAAAACAAAACTGAGGTGATGGTCTTTGGAGCCAAAGAGAAACGATTAAAGGTCACTACAGAACTTCAGTCTATACACCTAAAAACCACCTACCAGCCCAGAAATCTGGACATGTGGAGCATAGAAGCTGAATGCAGCTTCTATGCTCCACATGTCTGGAACAAACTCCCAGAACTCCTAAGAACGGTTGAAACAAATCCAGATTAAAGACCCACCTGTTCTCTGCTGCATTTAAATAGTTTTTATTTAGAGTCCAGATCTGAATCTGGTTCTGTTAGCTGGAATCTTTAAACTTGGTCATGTTTTAATACTGTTTTTCCCCACAGTGGAACTTTTTTCTTGCATTTTATCTGCTATCTTAGCTTTTTCTGTCTGTTTTTATTTATTTTATTTCTTTTAATTTCTTTGTTTTTTTAATGCACTTGTTATTGCTCCCCTCTGTAATGCTTTTAAGGTTTTATGTAAAGCACTTTGAATTGTCTTGTACATGAAATGTGCTATACAAATAAATTTGCCTTGCCTTCATTGTCTAAAGCACGAATCCAACAACTGTTTCCAGTTCAGAGTCCAAGTCCAAACTTGATGATTTAACTCTCCTGCTTAAACCAGTCCAGCAGGTTAGTGAAAAAGCATCATTTGATATCTGCAGTGGAGGTTATTTATGATATTATTTGTGTCATTGCATGTGTGCAAGGAATACCTGGATTCTCAAAATTCAGCTAAAACTGGTTGCAGATTGTGCAGCTTGCATCACAATATGCACCGTTAACTCCTTTGTTAGTCGAGATCATGCTGTGGGTAATTTTGTTGGCAGGACTTTTTACGTGTCTGCGTATAAATATATAAGTCACCAACTGTACGGAGGAATGAAGGCGTCACAACACATTACAGAGGACACTGCTACATAAAATAATTTTTAGGATATGCCACAAGTGGTAATGTTTTCTGTTAGTTACTATGACTTCAGAGTTGGGGCTAGGTCTCCACCTTTGGGCTCCTGGCATGTTGACAGATATCTTTTGTAAACTGTGCTGTGTGGACATGTGTTATGTTCCCAATTATCAAAACTAATAGGGAGTCCAGTTAAGACGGAACATAATTTTAACCTCCAGCTTCAAAAGATGTGAGTTGAGAACATTGACTATATGCCAGACTGATTTTATACCTTCTGTGGTTGAAAACATGTGAACTCCAAGCAGAGGTGGACCAGGTAAAATCTGCCTAAGCTGTTGATGCTGTATGCAACCTGAATCCTCTGTCACCACAGCTTGAGGTTGTCTGACACAGCTAAAGCAGGAATCACGCTTTGTTCAGTCATTAAAATGTATGTTGGCCTGGTTTGTGTATTTATGTTGTGTGAGCTCAGGTTGCCAGGGGACTTGTGATGCACCTGTAAGGCCTGTCAGGATTTGCACTGAGGTGATACTTTCTGTGTCTGTAAGCAGGCTGCTCAAACACCTACTTTAACCCCCAAGCATTTCTTGGACTGACAACCAAAAGCAGACAAGAAGGTTTCTTTTATCACAAGGTTGGGACTTTCAGAGACTAAGACACAGATACACATAATTATTGTTTTGCTAATATTTGAGGCTGACGTTGATCTTTTAGCAAACTCAAGGCATCTGTCATCCAGCTTTAATATAAGGGAACATTTTATTAATCTTAGTGGCTTCAGGGCTGTGAGTCTTTAACTGCTGCAGATCTGCCTCATTGTGCCTCAAATACATGATAAATCATGAGAATCTCAGCAGAGTAGAGAGACTTGATGTAGTTTCAAAGAAACAGAGGATATTATATATACAACAGACAGAGTGGCTGTGGCTTAGGGTCATCCAGCCATTGAAAGGTTGGTAGTTTGAGCCTCTGCTTCTCCCATCCACATTACAAAGTGTGCTTGTAGGAGAAACAGAAGCCCACCTTGTCCCTTGTGTGCTTATTGGTTTAAGTGAGTGGAGAAAAAAGGCTTTAAATCCCTCTATCATTTATACATACTGGAAAGAGAAAGGCATAACGATGTAGAGCTAAAAGGAAAACCAAAAAACAAAAACAAAATGTCAAGGTCAGGGTAATCCTATCACTGCTAACCCTGAGGATTCCTGCTTTCAGTCTATAGACATCTGATGAGAAGAAAAACAAGGTCAAACAACTCAGTCCTTACTAATGTACTTACTGATGTAGTGGCGCTTTGTGACTATTTTGCATGTAGTGTGAAGCTAGCAAGCAACCAGGAGAAGTTAACTGGGGGCTGGAGGCCAATCCCCAGGCAGAGCAAGCAGGTGCTAGCATCTGCTGGCTAAGCTACAGCAACAACAACTAGCCCCAGCTAGCCTCACGCTAAAGGCTTATTTATGCTCGACGCAGAAAACAGATACGAAGACGGGCAAACAGTTTCGTCCATCTCCTGCGTCGGTTACATGCGTAATTTGGTCCATTTTCAGGGAGCTTAGCTATCCGTTGCTTGATGCAGAAGACGGCACAATATCACCGGAGATTGCGGGGCAGGGCTGACCAGAAAAGCTGACATGCAATCAGCGAAAGAAACAAACCAGAGAAGAAGAAGAGGAATGAAGACGAGGACAACTGTAAAAATTGTGTGAGATTTTGAAGAAAGGATATGCGAATGTTTTAAGGCATGTTGGGTGGTATAAAACACAGGAATGTACTCTGAAATTAGCACTGCCCTCTAGTGGAGGAATGGACTTAACAACCATAGCGACGCAAAACACGCATGGAAGTATGAGGACAGTGACGTATGACAACGTTCGAAAATGTTGTAGCTATTTAAGTACATAAGGGAGCATAAATGGGTCTTAAGTTGTTCTTGTAGCGTACTAGCTTCTCATTTCTAGATGAACAAATGTGAAACGTATAGCAAAAACTTCAAAATTCAAAGTTGTTACAAACATTCATTTATTAGTGGAAAAGGTGGGACTTCAAGTCATGGGTTTCAATGTAAAGATTAGCTACTAGCAAAACGCTAAATAAGGGAATATTTCCTAAAGAATCCATTGCCAATAATAATCTTTTTGCTATTTCTTTAACTTTTTTTTAATAATAAAACAATTATCAATTAGCTTTTAAAAGCATGTTTTTAACTCCATATACCATGTAAAGCTAAAGTTTGTCACATTTGTGTTTTCATTTCTGGCTAACAGACACGTTGCACCACCCTGTTACTACCCTGTTGACAGGAGCTAGCTTTGGAATTAGCAGTTCAAGCTTTTCATGTTTACTGCCGCTGTACTAGGGATGTGAAAAGGGTGAAGTTGGATTTAGTAAAGTAAAGTTAGGTGTATTTTGTAGTTTGTGTCACTAGCTGCCACTTCAACCTTCTCAGTTGTCTTTTAATTGGAAATAACACAATAGCAATGCAGGCTACATCACTGGTAAAGTTCTATCATAAGTGTTTAATGAACCACATCTAGACAACTTATTTTTCATGACACGGCAATGACATGATTATTTCTGTAAAATAAGTGGATAACTCTTGAAATTTAAATAGCTTTTGTTGCTTTGATCCCATTTAGACACCTGTAAATACATTCACGTGTTAATGCAGAATGAAGTTTCTCTAGGTTGGAATCTTATCACACCATGCTTTATTTACCACATTGTTCAATTTTCTATGATATCATCTTCATTATCACCTCAGTAGCACCTCACACCTTCCATATTATACACAGACATTTTGTCATTAGACTGTGCTGTTTATTAGCATAATGTGTGGCAGTTGGTAAAAGGCAGCTGCAGCGTTCAAGCAGTACAGAGGTGAAACTGGGGCTAATTGTTTTGGATACATAATGAGAATTAGTGTGAAGAGAGCCATGTTTTGGTAACATAGGTGCATTTAATTGCATGAAAGGACACAGACATATGTTTGTATGTTTGTATGAGCTGTGCAAACTGACAACAGAAACATTACGTACATGTACTGCATGTACAAAATAAGAGCTAAACCAAAAAGACTGTGGTGAAAGCACGGGTTAACTATAATTTATGGGAATGAAATGTATACATACATAAACATACAGTACCAGTCAAAAGTTTGGACACATTTTCCCTTAAAATCCATTGGGGAAACGTGTCTAAACTTTTGACTGGTGGTGTACATATTTGTGGGGCAGGCCTTTCTGGAAAAAACTACCACTTTGTCTACTTTTATGGCACTTTTCTGTGCCAAAATGGTAACATAGACAAGAAGAACAGAGAAGAAGAGTACTGTTCAGAGGGTGATGAGGACAAACATGGAAGCTGAAACAAAGAACTGCTTTGTGTGTGTGTATACATGTGTGTGTGCGCGACTGTGTGAAAGACTTCAATGAGTGTTTTTTATTAATTGTTATGTAATCTATTTTGATGTGTGTAAAGGATTGTTTTACTTTTATTATGCATGAATTGCCTCTTTTTTTATCATGTAAAGCACTTTGTGTTGCTTTTGGCATGAAAAGCACTTTATAAATAAAGTTTGATTTGATTTGAATACACCAAAAGGGCCTAAGATAAAACCTGCACTACAGTGTACAAGTAGTGGCAAATTAGTCTGTTGTCCTGGATGTGCATTAGCACTGGAATGGCTAACTACAACCAAATCCAAAGTGGTGACCCACTGAATCAGACAGCTGGCCAAAAGTTTGGTTAGGTTAGGTATTTGCAGTGGAAGGCAAGACAAGGCAGTTTATTTATACAACACATTTCATGTACAGGACAATTCAAAGTGCTTTACATAAAACAAAAGCATTACAGATATTAAGAAATAGTAAAAGGCATCAACACATAATCACAATAAAATAATAAATTACATTAAAATGATTAAAAGCAAGATAAGTTAAAAAAGTTAACGTGCAGATTTCATGCATAGACATGAGAAAAGAAATGTTTTTAACCTGGATTTAAAAATGTCTACATTTGGTAAAAGTTTAATCTCCACTGACAGTTTGTTCCACTTGTTTGCAGCATAACAGCTAAATGCTGCTTCTCCATGTTTAGTCTGGACTCTGGTCTGGACTCTAGTCTGGACTCTGGTCTGGACTCTGGTCTGGACTAGTTGACCTTTGAGTCTTTGGATCAAAAAACTAGTTTATATTCTCTGAACATACCACAGATGGATTCTGGGAAGTGATGGTAAACCTCTTTGGTTAGCATGCCAAAGCTAGTTGTGGGCATCATAGTTGCAGATTGAATTCACGTTATGAAAAGACAGAAAACAAAAAAACAAACAAAAAAACCCAAAACATTTGTACATGGAAATACTTGATGAATATTTCCATAATTTGTAATTATTTATTCATTCATTCATTGGGGGCGGGTGCTGTTTTTTTGTTTGTTTGTTTGTTTGTTTATTTGTTTGTTTTGTTTTGTTTTTGTGGTTTTTAAAGAGTTTTAAAAAAATTCAAAGATAGATAGTAAACAGTTTATTCAAATTAAATAGTTTTTATTCAAACTGAAGAGCAGCTCAGCCAAATGTGACACATGAACACATTGATGTCAAAAGGTAATGCTTCTGTTATGATGGGGAAATGTAATTCAGTGGTCCAAAACTAATTAAATTAGCATACAGCAGCTGACAGGCACTGAGCAAACATTCAGAATAAAAACAGTCCTGTGCGTTTGATTCGGTCACCACAGAGCTGAGCTGTCATGCTGTGTTTGAGCCAGGTTCAGCCTTTTAATTTGATCTTTTTTTTATTTCTTTTCATTTTTCCCAGAAATGCATTAGAATACTGCCCTCGTTTTTCAAACCAGCTCATTTAACCAAAGACTATAACTTGAATTATTTCCAGACAGACTCATTATCTGCAGGTCATTAGCTCTTTAATCCTGAACACTTCTCAACACCAAATAGAGGAGATGCATGGAAGCATCCTTTGAGACAAAGATCTTCCATTATGAGTCTAAAGATAAGACAATGATTCGGTTAGATCTCAGTTCGTTTTTGTAGCAAATCATATTGAGAATCTCCTTTAAATAAGAAAGCGTTTGGCTGAGGAACTGGGTGTTAAAGGAAGGAAGCTGCACTGCCCCCATCTGGCTGCTTGTGTTTTCACTGAAAGAGCTTCCCAGTATTTCCGGGACTGCCTCTGTTGGTTTGGGACACTTCGAGACAGCTGGATCCAGTTGCTGTGTAGTTACTGGATGACTGGATGATCGCAGCTAGTATCATGTATGATGAATCAGACTAAATCCACCCTCTAACACCCCTATCTGAGAAAACGGGGTAAAATAAATTCATTACTACTGTAGTTGCTGATTTATCTGGCAGGATTTCTGATCATAGTCCCTGCTGATGGGCGTGAAAGATTACTCTGATCATGCTCGTCTACATTTGTCAGATTAGAGCACATCGATGGATTGTTAAGTTATCAGTGTCAGATGCAGCAGAACATGCGCACATCTTCTTTTAGAGCATGGTTTGTTTCTGACTGTGAACATAGATTTTACCCTGATGCTGAGATTTTCATCAGTAACTACATCTCACTGGCATGTTTACAGCAGAAAAACAGCTTCAGAGCTGTTCTGAGAAGACAGGGATGATTAATACCTCACATCCACTTTCAACTTCTCACAATGAGACAATGTTTCAGGAATGCAAAATATTAGGGAAACGTGATATCATTCTTTAATATTGCAGAGACATGACGTGATATATAAACAAAGACCTGAGCATGTTATGATTTTCTGGTGAATTTAAAGGCTGCATTAAACCTCTATAATGTACATGGACATTATTCTCAGTTTAACCACCAATACTTATAAGGCGGAAGAAGGGAGAGGACAGAAGCATTAGTTCACTGATTTCTAAAGAAGAAACTTCAGTTTGAGTCCCATCCCACCCGGTGAAAGAGCAAGGAGTGCAGTGATATGGAGACTGAATCCTCTGTGCTTCTATTCTTGCAATAGGCAAACTGTTGGGGTCCAAGGTGGAGAGCCAACAGGATTTGAGATGTGTCAGGACCAGCTGTCCCAGACACTTCCAGGGTCAGAGAGTGGGGAAGGATGTGTGACTTTGGTGTTGCATTTAAATAATGTCTCGCTTTTTATTTTAATCCTAGTAAGAACAGGACAGATCAATTGTTTAAACTCTGTGTCATCAGTAAAACTATTATTCCCCTGCAATAAAAATGCCAAAAGCAACAATAATACCCCATTAAGGCAACACATTAGTGAGTGTCCTTCACTGCCTGAGACTGGTGCACTGACTAGTAAAATATTCTCTGCTGCTGTCAGGAGACTCGTTATAATGGTAACCTGGAAAAAACAGGAAAGGTTTGTTGCATTGGGGGAGAAATATGCCCTCGAACATGTGGTCAGCCTCATTTAAGGACTGTTTTATAATACAAACTGTGAAGTTTGAGCACCAGAGACAAGTTTGGAGGCTTTACAGCTGAATCTGAATCACTTCTGCTTTATGTTTACACGTTCAACAGTGGAAACGGAGAAACATGGAAATGAGCATTTCTCATAAGCCTGAATTAGCACAATGAGACAAATGTGAAAAAAATTACCCCAACATGCTACATATTGGTATTCATTTCATTTTCTTTAATACTCTTTGTGCTTTGTCAACATTATCCCCCCCAACACACACAAACAGAAAAGTACTTGGATTGACAGCCGGCTAACCACGCTGGGACGTGGCAGATGGATTTTAATTACATCTGAAGGCAGCATCAGTCTACAGCTGAGGCAGAATTGGAGGCTTTGGGCTCAGGGTAAACTCAGCAAATGCTTTCAATCTTACTTCAAACACCTGCAGATGTCTCCTTTATCCATCATTCACACACATTCATTCCTTCCATCTGCTTATTTCTGGCTTCAGTGTGGATTTTCAGTGCAGGATTTCCATGGAATAAATAAATGTAAAAGTTTTGTCCTGGTGTGCGTGACGGGTGACATGCACAAAATGCATCCTTTTTAATTATGAATGCATGCATGACAGTTTAATCTTTTAAATGCATTGAATATGAGGCCTTCAAGGGGAAAGCGAGCAGCTGATTAAACCAGGGTTTTGTTTCTGGTTTCTACACATGCAGGTCAGATCAAAGGTGGGTTATGAATGTAAAGTAACAAACAATATAGCATATTACTTTTGCTTCTTCATACCCCCTGATGGCGGAATTAATCTAAAAAAGGACATGTAGACAAGTGTCATACGGGCATTTGAAAAGGTAGAAAAATTCAGTGTTTCCTTTAACAGAATGTTTACTGCACATAAAAAAATAACTACGTAAACAGTTAACGTTTAAGCAAACTAAATACAGTATTCATCAGTAAGAGATGTAAAAACATGACCTCACGATTTGATTTGGATCCGCCTGCATGCTGATGATGGATGGATGGATGGATGGATGGATGGATGGATGGATGGATGGATGGATGGGTGGGTGGATGGATGGGTGGATGGATGGGTGGATGGATGGATGGATGGATGGGTGGCTGGGTGGATGGATGGGTGGATGGGTGGATGGATGGGTGGATGGATGGATGGATGGATGGATGGATGGATGGATGGATGGGTGGGTGGATGGATGGATGGATGGATGGATGGATGGGTGGGTGGATGGATGGATGGATGGATGGATGGATGGATGGATGGATGGATGGATGGATGGATGGGTGGGTGGATGGATGGGTGGATGGATGGATGGATGGGTGGCTGGGTGGATGGATGGGTGGATGGGTGGATGGATGGGTGGATGGATGGATGGATGGATGGATGGATGGATGGATGGATGGATGGATGGGTGGGTGGGTGGGTGGATGGATGGATGGATGGATGGATGGATGATGGATGGATGGGTGGGTGGATGGATGGATGGATGGATGGGTGGCTGGGTGGATGGGTGGATGGATGGGTGGATGGATGGATGGCTGGATGGATGGATGGGTGGCTGGGTGGGTGGGTGGATGGATGGATGGATGGATGGATGGATGGATGGATGGATGGATGGATGGATGGGTGGGTGGGTGGGTGGATGGATGGATGGATGGATGGATGGATGGGTGGATGGATGGATGGATGGATGGGTGGGTGGGTGGGTGGATGGATGGATGGATGGATGGATGGATGGATGGATGGATGGATGGATGGATTTCTTTTAGCAAAAGGCTAACTCAGATTTAATTTGTTTATTGCTTAACAAAAAAATCACTTAATAAGTTTTAGATTTAAATTGACTTTGTATTGTTTGCAGGAACAAACCTTTTTATTTTTTCTTGTAAGAAGTTGGGTTATATTAAGTCAAACTGCCGTATTCATGCAGCACAACTCTGACTGCTGCTGAGTGGCATTTGTGTCCTTTTGTAGCCATGCAGACAAACAAAGCTGAGCTGAGACAGAGGAAACCAGAAACCTGCTGATAGCCTCTTAACCTTTGCAGTCATCTTATTGGAGTAGCATCCAACTCTGTGGCATGAATATGCATGTTTTCCTTGATTAAACTTTTCAGATAAGTGTTTTGATTTCTTTGAGCCTCATTAGGACACATCTTCAGTCCAGAAGTTATTTTCATTTAAGGAAGCATGGAAATATTAAAGTATCCAGTCATACTTTTTGGGAAATTTCCCAATTGGATTTAATGGGAAAGTGTTTCCAAACTGATGACCAGTAGGGTAATCAAGTTTTAAGAAGGTTGAAACCATCTTCCATACCATATATTGCTCCAATTACAACTCAGGAATATATTTTATTATAGATCTAATTTTAATACAGTCAAGCAATGAACCACATCAAGATGAACACCATATGAATGAAGAAAGCAATGAACAGTGGAGAGGAAGGCTTAAACGTTAAGGAAACAGCAAGATGAGGTACAACTCATTAAACAGCCTGCTCTTGTAGAACATTTTGTATGCATGAGCTAATTACAGTTTTCTACATAAACTATTCAACTGTAATTCTGGCTTTGTCAGATGAGAATTTTCCCTCTTTCTGGAGCTTGTTGAACAACATGACCCCAAAGGACAGACAGAGATATGCAGAGCACACCACAGATCACCTATTGAGATTACATTTTATGGGGAAAGACAACAAATGAAAGCAATTATAAATCAAGATATTTCGACATTTTAATGATCAGTCTGATTTTCAATGTGTTCTTTATCTTGGAAGTTTGATGTCAGAGCTGGAAATAATCAACTTTAAAGGTACAATGTGTAAAAATTACTGACATCTAGTGGTAAAGATAGGTATAGAAATTACTTCTAATGCCAAGTACAGTGTGAATGTACAGTGGCTGTCAATGGCCAAAAATCTTCCAGACATAAAGATGTTTTCATGCGTGAGTGGCTCCAGTGGCCTCAGGTGCAGCGATGACTGCACTACAGGTAGCCATTTCACCAGTGTGTACATGTGTACTGTATTCCTCTGGTCCTTGTCAACGGTGCTCTAGCACCTATCGAAGCAGGTACTGGAGTTTTAAATCTCAGGTGGTTCTCACATCACACACAGGGCTGTTTGTCCATTCACAGACACCGTAGTAAAAATGGTGGCACAAACATGCCAGTCGCCATGTATGTGGACCCACAGCAAGTAGATATAAATGTTTCGTTCAAAGAAAATAAAACAGTAGTTATTTTAATAAAGTGATTAGATACCAGTAGAAACAGGTTTTTTAATGATGTGTTAAGTTTTTCTGTCATTAAACAGCTGTTTAAAGAGACAAAAAAGCAAGGTAACAGTGATATTCATCAGCTATTACTCATGTTTGTGTTTGCGGCAGCCATGTTGGATTTTGAGTTTAGGGCTGCTGAGTTAACACCAACTTTCCAAACGGAAGTTTTAGCATTCCAGTAGAAATTTCCCCCAAGTAACTCTAAAACAAGCGGTCACTGACTCATTTTGCTGTCCCACATAGTAAGAAGCTGGACTGATCAGGGATTATATGAGCTTTACACAAACATGTTAGGATTTCTTTCAGGGGGGAGGTATTGCCATCTTCAAAACTCAGACTCACTTGTTTGGGGCTGCCTGAATTTAAACACATCTCATTAAGTGACTGGTTCAAATCTTGCTGCATTTGATGAACCTCAGAACTGTGAAATTTAAACTCTTTTTCTTGCTGTAGATAACACTAAATTCCCATCAGCAGTTAGGAAATAAATGAGATTATAATAATCTGCAACAATTTTTTTTAATCCAGGCAGGAAAATATACTTCCTACTGCTTTTCTTTTACCTTTCTCCAAGACTGAATATGGGAGAAATGTGATTGGTCATGTATGCACCATCTGCAGTGCAACAATCCTGCATTACAAAAACAAATGCTGGTCAAATTTAGACTATACAAACAGCAGTTCTTATGATTAGTCTCCAAAAATCCTAAAGAAATTACAAAGGAATGGAATGAGAGGGCGGTCCAGGGCTTATCGAGCCAATATGTGATAGAAGAATTATCAGATGACTTTTGACTTGTCTCTTACCACCACCAGCTGGCGCTTACTTTACTTCACTGCTTCTATCTGCAGTTCTGGGTTTCAAAAACCTGGACCAGTTCAGAGCGTATGACTCAGGGAGAGATTAGTACTGATTACTGCAGGAGCCAAACTGTAGACGAGGGAAATGCAAGTGCCAGTATTTTTCTTTCAGTTTGCTGTGTGGTAGTCTGAGCTTGGCTTGCTGTGTGAGCTAGTGTGAGCCTATTTCTGTGAATTTGTTATCTAGATTGATGTTGGCATAGCTGGAAGCTGTAGGACAGGTCTAAACTACGGTACATCCCAAAGAAGAGGGTGATGGAGGGGTGTCATGTTGCTCACTCAAAGCCCTAAAACCCTGTGCTATAATATCATCACTTCAGGCCATCGTCACAAGAGTAAAGACCCTGATGGAGGTCACTCAGAGTCATAGATCACTCATCCCAGAGTAGAGATTAGGTTCAGGATATAATATGAGGAATAATGCGACTTCAATTCAAATTCAGCAAGATGGAGGCGATCCAGTCACAGATATGTCCACACAGTCAGCACATTCCCTAACCGCTACATCATCCAGCAGCTTAAACACAAACATGTTGTCAGGACTTCCGGCATATTTTTCCTTCATCCTTATCTTCCAGATAATCAACATGCCTTCCTTTAAAAAGAAAAAGAAGCTAATTCTACTTTTTTTTGAGCAAACCAACCTGATGCATGAAGTTAAACAGCACTGCAGAGCATAAACTACACGCTGCTCCTTACTTCACACATGCAGGCAGATTCCCGGCACATTGTCTCCACCAGTTAACAAACAAGCACTCATCATGCTGCGCAGGTTGCAGAAACAAGCACTTACCCACAGCAATGATGCTAGCTGACAGGAAGTGGCTGCAGGGAAGGCTGACGGTGCTCACAAAAGAGTCGTCATCAGTCGTCACCGTGGTCCTCGATCGTAGTGACAGGTTGGGGGAGTCGGTCACCATGGCCATTCTAGCTGCCACAGACTCCATGACTGCTGATGGGTGATTGACAAGGCTCCAGTCCCAGGGGGTCAGATGCCGTTATCAGATTTTTACAGAGTAGTTGCCAAGATGCCCTGGAAATGTTGTATCTTCCTGTCAGAAAATTCCTGTAAGTCTGTGATGAAGGAACGAAAGCGGGTTCCTTACAGAGTTTTGTAGTTAATCTCAAAATGACTTAGGTCACAAAAAATTAAGTCTTCAAACAAACAAACAAACTCCACAAAAGGCGTTTGTAGTCCAAATTCCTCCACTGCATGTTTTATTAGCACTGATGCAATATTGAAGCCAAACTGACTTCTTCTTTGTCTTCTGGGAAGAACAGATTATGATAAATGACATCTGTCATCACTTGGGAGTCTCCTGGTCGACCTCCTACAGCAGAGAAACAGACAAAGATGCATATCAGACACATGAAAGATGCTTCTGAGAGCAAGCAACAGCTAATATTAGACATGTGCTGCATATGCTTAGAATATAATTAGCATAAAGCTGCAGGAACCTGTTGATGTATCACATGCTGCAATCTGATATAAAACTATTTAGGTATTTTTTTCACCCAAAGTTCCAAACAAAACAAATGCTTCCCATTAATAAAAAGTAAGAAACAGGAATTATTGTGTATGGTGATTTCTGCTTTGCCAGAAGCACCAAAATCATTAATAAGATCAAGTTAATCCCTACTGCATAATGAAAGTGTGACCTCTTCCAGCCCCTCCGGATGTTTTTCTCTATGAAAATAAGTGTGCAGCAAAGTCTGAAGTGTGTCACTGGACCATTACTCACAAAACTCATTTAAATATTCCATGCTGAATTTGTTGCTTCCTAAATGTCTTTCAATAAAACATCAAGTTAACATCTTGACCATCACAGTGCTGTTTAGATCTGAATAAGTTCCATGCACAGTTGAGTTGGGCTCAGCTAGGCCAGTATACATGCACAGGAGGGTAACCGAGTCATTGAGCCAAGGATGAATAAATGAATGAAACTTTATTTGTCACTGCAACAGTACAAACCCATCCAAGATTAGACAACAACAACATATAAACAAACAGGATCAGGCAGACTGAGGCAGCAGCCGCCGTGCAGCGTGCCATTTTCACAGATGGAAAAGATAACATGAGGGAGAGTGACGGGATGAGGCTAGAAAAAAAGCCGTCTCTACATTGCACCTTGAAGGGCCCAATGTAGAGATACAAAAAGACACACCTCGGTACATGAAAGCACATAATTCAGACATTCACAACATAAGAAAACACATGGCGAGGAGGAGAGGGGTCTCCCATCGCAGCTGAGTGTGGACGCAGCTGACAGCGTTTGACAGCGTTTACTGTAAGAAACAACAGTTCAAGAGCTGAACAGTCGTGGTACGTTTAAATACAGCGGAATTCACTGCATGGACGTTGTCTTTACGTTACTTAAATAGTGATTTTGTTAAATGATGCTGTGGTTATAAAATCAGGATTTAATGTGGGCAAAGTGACATTCTGGAAATGCTTAAAGCCGCCATGAGTTGACAGACTCACTGGGCTGCATGTCAATCAGTTTCTGACTCATTTAGCCGTCTGACAAAAATAAATAAATAAACATGTAAATGAGCAGCTTTATTGGGATTTTGGCTGTATTAACTTTTACGTTTACCTCTTGTAGCAAACTATGTAAATATATATATAAATATAATTTTTGAGCGTTTTTGTTGTGCGTACTCCCATTTGAGTCTAGGTTAGGCTTAAATACAGGAGTACTATCACTGTGTGATGCTGTCATGTCAATATGGCGCAAAACCTCTGAGGAAGGTTTCCACCACCTGGTTCCCTCCATCACACCAGGATTAAAGCAGTTCTAAAGAAAAAAGTGGTCCAATCCAGTACTAGAAGGTGGACCTGACAAAATGCAAATAGTCAGTCATTTAACTTTTATGATGTGTAACAATTACAAACACACCAAACTTCCAACTCTACAAAAACAGTAAATCTTATTAGTACTTGACAAGCTGATGACAGAACACCACGACGTGGACACACAAGGCGACTCCAAAGCTGCTTTAGGCTCCTCAAACCTGCCTGCTGCTCTCATTAGTTATGCTGTTATATTTGGATGTCACACACAGCTCACACATATTAAATGAATTAGATAGCTGTGTAAAGATGACACATGGAGGCAGCAACACGGTGACATGAAACTAGTGGCAGAAAGAAAAGAGAGAATACACAGAGTAAAAATGAAAAGAGGAGTTTTTAAAATACTACAGTAATTTGGTCTAGCTTGAGACAAAATGCCTGAATGCATGCAGCGTGGTAGCTCCCGGCATGTCACACCTCATCTCAGGCTCATTACCTGTATAACTTCCTTTGTTTGCCTACCTTACAGGCTTCCTCCTCACTCACCTTTTCAGAAATCCACCCACGAAAAGATGAAATAAACCTGAACGCAGCCACTTCTCCGTGTGAAAGACTCCTTCAAAACAACTTTTTAAGTTGAAAGCTCTTCTATTGTCTACGTGATCCACTGCCCCATACAGGACTGAACAACGTGTGCGTGTGTGTGTGTGTGTGTGTGTCGGGGGAGCCAGGCAGGGTTAGCTAGATGAGGTGGGCCGGCTGGAGAACATGTTGGGAACTGTCTGAGAAGGGTTGTCCGTCAACCTCACGTCTGGGCATGTTCCCATTACCATCCCACACACAAACACACACACACACACATGTTCCGCTCCACCTGGACAAAAAAAGGTGAGTGTGTGCGACTACAGCAGGATTGTGAGTAAATCTAATGTCAACACTCAGAAATATCTCACTTACTCAGTCATTTTAAATAAAGAAAATTATTGACTAAAACCAGCAGCACTGTGAAATAAAAACATCATCTCAACTTTAATTTAGAAAACGTTTGAGCTCCGAAAGGGAAATTAATCCTTCTACCTCCAGCTGATG
Source organism: Melanotaenia boesemani (assembly GCF_017639745.1). Taxonomy (NCBI): domain Eukaryota; kingdom Metazoa; phylum Chordata; class Actinopteri; order Atheriniformes; family Melanotaeniidae; genus Melanotaenia; species Melanotaenia boesemani. The sequence continues at coordinate 33,247,209 of NC_055694.1, read as the reverse complement.
GGTTGAATGTGTAATTAATATTTTGAAGAGGATTCATTTACTGATGAGCTGAGAAGGAAGATGTTTACTACACAGTTTCCACCATTTAGTGAATTTTCTGTGATGCAGATCAAAGACATCACCTACAAACATAAGGCAAGGCAAGATTATTTGTCTAGCACATTTCATGTACAGGACAATTGTAAGGTAGTTTTACATAAAACATTAAAAGTAACACAGCAGGGTGCAGGAAGCATAACAAGTACATTAAAAACAAACTGTAAAAGAAATTAAAGAAATTAAATAAAAACAGGGGAAAAAAGCCTAAATAAAATACATAAAATGCCAGAAATAAAGTTCCAGTGTGGGGAATTAACAGTTGTTCTGATGAAAGGCAGCAAATAGAAATGTTTTTAACCCTGATTTAAAACTGCTGAGTCAGCAGAACTGTAGTTTTCTGGGAGTTTGTTCCACATGTGAGGAGCATAAAAGCTGAACGCTGCCTCTCCACGTTTAGTTCTGACTCTGGGAACAGAAAGTAGACCTGACCCTGATGACCTGAGGGATCTGGTTGCTTCATAACCAACCAGAAGATCCTGAATGTAATTTGGTCCTAAACCATTCAGGTCTTTATAAACCAACAGCAGGAAGACAGTTCTTGTCTTATGTCTCAGTTTGAATCAAATCAACCAAATACAGGAAGTGGACTACAACACAGGGCATTGTGGGTAATCCATCCATCCATCTGCATCCCAATCTGGTGGAGTAAAGTGACGTTCTCATGGGAGTTTCATCCAGATCAATATCATTTCACTTAAAATCCTGCAGCCACAAACCATTTCCACATAAACTCTCAGCCCAGGCAGGCCCATAAACAACCATGCATTAATCTTTGAGCTCCATTAAAAGTGAATATGAATATAAGGATTGAATGGAGTGATGCAGCAATGATGCAATCAGGTCCAGAATTATTGGTTTGAAGAGGAAAAGAATCTGAATCATAACACATGGACAAAAAACTGTTTATTTCTGTATATTATCCATAAACAGCTAAAAGGAGCTGCCTCTAAAACAATTAGAGTATTCGACTATCAGTCCACAACTAATAGGCTAATAATGAAAATCAGAAATCTTCTGACTCACTGTTAATGTTGATGAATGATGGTTTGAAATCATTTTCTCACTCAATTTTTAAATAATGATTTATTTCAGGAAGACATTTTAAAATTGTTTGTGTTGTTTAAACCAGTGAAAACAACCAGTCAACCGGTGATTTCAACCAGTTAACCAGTGAATATATTACACACTAGAGGAATGACACAATGACTCCAGTTTCTTAAAGGGTTTATTTGTTTTGAATCACCGTAATGACAAGAAACAGATTTTATTAAATACTGTTACTAACTGTTAGCATCTTCACTGCCAATTGTTAGCGTGTTCACCACTAACTGTGTTCACCACTAACTATTAGCGTGTTCACTGCTAACTGTTAGCGTGTACACCGCTAACTGTTACTGTGTTCACCACTAACTGTTAGCATGTTCACTGCTAACTGTTAGCGTGTTCACTACTAACTGTTAGAGTGTACACCGCTAACTGTTACTGTGTTCACCACTAACTGTTAGCATGTTCACTGCTAACTGTTAGCGTGTTCACTACTAACTGTTAGCGTGTTCACTGCTAACTGTTACTGTGTTCACCACTAACTATTAGCGTGTTCACTGCTAACTGTTAGCGTGTACACCGCTAACTGTTACTGTGTTCACCGCTAACTGTTAGCATGTTCACTGCTAACTGTTAGCGTGTACACCGCTAACTGTTACTGTGTTCACCACTAACTGTTAGCATGTTCACTGCTAACTGTTACTGTGTTCACCGCTAACTGTTACTGTGTTCACTGCTAACTGTTACTGTGTTCACCACTAACTATTAGCGTGTTCACTGCTAACTGTTAGCGTGTACACCGCTAACTGTTACTGTGTTCACCACTAACTGTTAGCATGTTCACTGCTAACTGTTACTGTGTTCACCGCTAACTGTTACTGTGTTCACTGCTAACTGTTACTGTGTTCACCGCTAACTGTTACTGTGTTCACTGCTAACTGTTACTGTGTTCACCGCTAACTGTTACTGTGTTCACCGCTAACTGTTACTGTGTTCACCGCTAACTGGCCTGTATGGATTAAACTTACTGGGTTTAATGGGTCTTTACTCAGAACAGAATCTATGTGAAAGCATTGCAGCTTCTACCATCATCATCATCCATGATGAAAGTCATCATGGATGCTGGTATGCCAGATGAAGGATTCGTCTAGCTGACACTTTGTAAAGCAGGCATCTTTACTTCCGCTCACACAAAGCCCAAACTGGCATTTATGTGCTAGCCACAGTCAGCCAGAAACACATCACCTGGAAACGTTTCTTCTCTGTGGGATATGTTTATCACAACACCGGCTCCATTGCGCTTCCACTGAAATGTTAAAAATATTAAATACTCCTCAGAAATTGTGGAGAAATGCCACGCTGGTAAGAGCTGAAAAACCAGAATGTGGAAAAGCTGAACGCAGGCGGCAGAAAACAAAGCTGCAGGTTCAGTATGAGATCTATAAAGAGAGACTGAGGATGTATAATCTGGAGCTGAAGCAGACCAGCTTTCTTTCTGACATCATTGCTAAGAACAGCAATAAAGCTCGAGCCTTGTTTGTTACTGTTGACAGGCTAACTAATCCGCTTGGGTCAGTAACCCCAGAACTTCTATCCAACCGGACCTGGAATGAGTTTGCTTCTTTCTTTACTGACAAAATTCAGAAAACCAGGCAGTCAGTGCTTCCATGCCAGGGGCAGGACATATGTCCCTGTGTCCACTCAGAGACATGAACACCATGATGCACTTTTCTCCAATCAGTCCTACAAACCTGGATGAGATCATCTGCCATCTGAAAACCTCCACTTGCTGTCTTGACGCCCTGCCAACCGGGTTTTTAAGAATGTTTCAGGATGCATGGCCTTAGATATCTTCCAGATTGTAAACACACCTCTGCATTTAGGCGTCTTCCCTCAGACCCTAAAAACAGCCGTCATCAAGCCACTACTGAAAAAGAAAAACCTGGACTCGTCCCTCATGAGCAGCTACAGGCCGATATCAAACCTCCCCTTTCTTAGTCAGATTCTGACGGTGAAGTCTCATTCAAGTGTAACATATTGCTGGAAAGTTCACGGGATGAAGAATTTGATAAAACTTAATTTACATTTCCAAGACCCACAACAAATCAACAAGATGGCCGTGAATGGTAGCATATGAAACTATTATGGACTAATGCGCGGGGAATTTTGGTCGAAGAACAGTGTGGATGGTCTGAAAATGACCACGAAAAGGTAAGAAAATAAAATATATTGCTTATGGTAAGAATAGTTTTGGGGTTTGGTGACGTGCTTTGTGATAAACATGCAATCTGATGCGCTGGCTGTGAAATCCAAAGGTTGGCTTTGTGTTTTTTTGTTTTTTTTTTGAGACTGACGTGAGGTGGTCGGCTAAGATAAGATTATGCTTGGTATCATATGAAAGTGCAGCTTTTTTAGTTTCATTTGATACCCAATATGTTGGGGTGAAGTGAACAGATCACGCATTGTGTTGCATTTTGTTTCGTATTGATGGCGTTATTTGTTGCATACGCATTTTGACATTGTTATAAAACAAATACTTCGTTGACAAAATGCACTTGAAGGCGTTAGGGATTATTCTTTGAGACACATTAGAAATAAAATATCCTTACATCACTAAAGTAACCTTTTTACACATGAACTTGTGCTTACAGCTGCTGGACCCGGTACCAGGTCCGTTGAGTTTAAAGAGTTAAAGAACTGATGACTCAGCAGGATTTAGAAAAACTGGTCCATGCATTTATCTTTAGTAGACTGGACTACTGTAATGCTGTCCTCACGGGTCGCCCTAAAAAGTTCATCAGACAGCTGCAGTTAGTCCAGAACGCTGATGCTCCAGTCCTCACTAAGACCAGGAAAGTAGATCCTAGAATTCCAGTCCTCACTAAGACCAGGAAAGTAGATCCTAGAACTCCGGTCCTCACTAAGACCAGGAAAGTAGATCCTAGAACTCCGGTCCTCACTAAGACCAGGAAAGTAGATCCTAGAACTCCGGTCCTCACTAAGACCAGGAAAGTAGATACTAGAACTCCGGTCCTCACTAAGACCAGGAAAGTAGATCCTGGAACTCCAGTCCTCACTAAGACCAGGAAAGTAGATCCTAGAACTCCGGTCCTCACTAAGACCAGGAAAGTAGATCCTAGAACTCCAGTCCTCACTAAGACCAGGAAAGTAGATCCTAGAACTCCGGTCCTCACTAAGACCAGGAAAGTAGATCCTGGAACTCTGGTCCTCACTAAGACCAGGAACGTAGATCCTAGAACTCCAGTCCTCACTAAGACCAGGAAAGTAGATCCTAGAACTCCAGTCCTCACTAAGACCAGGAAAGTAGATCCTAGAACTCCGGTCCTAACTAAAAACAGGAAAGTAGATCCTAGAACTCCAGTCCTCACTAAGACCAGGAAAGTAGATCCTAGAACTCCAGTCCTCAGATGTTTACACTGGCTTTCTGTCTGGCAAAGAAGTGACTTCAAAATCCTGCCGTTGATTTACAAAGACCTGAATGGTTTGGGACCAGAATCCAGTCAGGATCTTCTGGTTGGTTATGAAGCAACCAGATCCCTAAGGTCATCAGGGTCAGGTCTACTTTCTGTTCCCAGAGTCAGAACTAAGCGTGGAGAGGCAGCGTTCAGCTTTTATTCTCCTCACGTGTGGCACAAACTCCCAGAAAACTGCAGGTCTGCTGACTCAGCAGTTTTACATCAGAGTTAAAAACTTTTCTATTTGCTGCCTTTTATCAGAACAACTGTTTAATTCCCCACACTGAAACTTTTTGTGCTTTTTATGTTTTTATTTTAGCTTTTTTTTCTTTTTGGGTTGATTTAATTTCTTTTATTTCTTTTAGAGTCTGTTTTTAATGCACTTGTTATTGCTTCCTGCACCTTGCTGTAATGCCTTTAATGTTTTATGTAAAGCACTATGAATTGTCTTGTACATGAAATGTGCTGTTCAAATAAACTTGCCCTGCTTTGCATGATGGTGTGGTGGTTAGCATCGCGGCCTCACAGCAAGGTCACTGGTTCGAGCCTGGCTTGGGGAAGGTCTGAACAGCAGCCTTGCTGTGTGGAGTTTGTATGTTCTCCCCGTGTATGCGTGGGTTCTCTCTGGGTACTCTGGATTCTTCCCACCATCCAAAGACATGTGTGTTAGGTTAATTGGTCCCTCTAGATCCTCCCTATGAGTGAGTCTGAATGGTTGTTTGTTTCTGTGTTGCCCTGCGATGGACTGTTGACCTGTCCAGGTGCACCTGCCTCTTGCCTGCTAATTGCTGGAATAGATTCCAGCTTCCCCTGACCATGAATCAGAATAAGCAATATAAAAAATAATGATGATGATGATAAGGTGTCCCTATAAAGTCTCTGTTGAGTATATAATAGGGCTGTGCATCTTTACTGGTCTCCCGACTCGATTCAATTAGATTCGATTCAGCGATGCATCACTACGTGTTGCATCCTCAGTTTTCTTTATTACTGCACATTTGCTACTTTCTTCATCAATTGATACAAGCAGTCAGATAATTATGAACTCTTTTTATTAGGGTCCGAGCCATACAAAGTATGGCAAGGCCCTATTGTTCCTGAAATGTTTATTATTGTTCTCCTTCTCCTTCTAAGCATTTTGAGCCTAAATATCACCCCCTAAACACCCATGAAAAGTTGTGAAATTTGGCACACACATCAAGCCCGGTGAAAAATTTCATATTCTAAAGTCCGCATTGACTTCAATGCAAAATCGGCTCAACAGCGCCACCTAGAAGTCAACAAAATACCTCATAGAATGGGGTCCGGGAACGTCTATTTTAACGTAGGATGACGAAACTTGGCACACACGTGTAACACCCCGAGTCGAGCAAAAAAGTCAATGAAACACCTGTTGCCATGGAAACGGGGTGCCCGCCATCTTGGCGTGTACGGTCATTTTTTTGCCATTTTTTCCACTTTACACACATCGTATTTGAACGAACTAGTCTGAGGGGATTCGTGCGATTGACTCCAAACTTGGTGGGAAGCTTCCTGACAAGTTGGGGACCAAACGCTCCTCAAATCTCTCTAATAGCAGAAAGCATGTTACCGTGGCAACCTACAGAAAAAGGCCTTCTCGCCATGAAACACGGTTTGCTAATATCTCCATAGAAATACACGGGATCTGCACCAAACTTGACAGGATTCATACCTGTGACACCCCAAGTCCAGCAAAAAAGTCAATCGAACACCTGTTGCCATGGCAACGGGGTGGCCGCCATCTTGGATTTCATTGTCATTTGAACGAACTAGTCTGAGGGGATTCGTGCGACCGACTCCAAACTTGGTGGGGACCTTCCTGACATGTTGGGGACCAAACGCTCCTCAAATCTTTCTAATAGGAAAAAGCCTGTAACCGTGGCAACCGACGGAAAAGCCTTCTCGCCATGAAACACGGTTTGCTCATATCTCCATAGCAATACTTGGGATCTGCACCAAAGTTCACAGTATTCATACCTGTCACACCCCAAGTCCAGCACAGACGTCAATCGAACACCTGTTGCCATGGCAACGGGGTGGCCGCCATCTTGGATTTCATTGCCATTTGAACGATCTAGTCTGAGGGGATTCGTGCGACTGACTCCAAACTTGGTGGGGACCTTCCTGACAAGTTGGGGACCAAACGCTCCTCAAATCTTTCTAATAGGAGGAAGCGTGTTACCGTGGCAACGCACGGAAAAACGCCTTCTCGCCATGAAACACGGTTTGCTTATATCTCCACAGGAATAAATGGGAACTGCACCAAACTTGACAGGATTCATTCACGTTGGGTCCTTAAAGCATTACACCACCTGTTGTCATGGCGACATCGGGTGGCGGGGTCCAGGCAGCTCGGACCCGATGGATGCCGCTTGCGGCTTTAATTTATAATTATTTCAGAAATCAATCTGAATGTCCTGATATCGACAAACATCATAAACTTTAAAAATAAATATTTTCAACTTCATCATTGATCTTTATTGTTCCATTGTCAGAAAATCAAGAAACATCATTACTATACTGTGATATTCTGTTATCAAAAATGGTTAAGCAGCCCTTTAGTGGCGAGATTTCTTACAGGAAAGCAGTGTGTTTTGTCCTTGCAGTCTTTCCGTAGTCAGTTCAGACAGAATGTGGAAGTTAAGATGTTTTTCATGTTCTCCTTTATGGCCACAAAACACTTGCCTGTAAGTATTCTATTCAATTTGTAACTGAACACAGAAAATATTGTTGAGATAAACATTTGTTGATGGACAAAGTTATTTTAATTCCTTTAGCCCATTCACATGATAACTTCTAGCTTGCCAGTGGTATTTTTTATAAACATTAGCCTTAAGCTAACATATGGGTTTTTATACATTTTGATGTGCAATGTTGCGTGAATTCAGTAAAACAATAAATGTATGTCCAGTGAGAAGTAAAGGTTTCCCAACATACTCAGCTTCAGCTCTGCCGAGCTGTTGCAGCAGGCTACAACAGCCAGATACACGCTAGCGGCAGCAGAATATACACACACATTACTTATAATCAGTTATCTTTTCCTGATGCATTGATACAGAATCGTCCACGCTCGCACCATGATGCATCGTAGAAAAAATTTTAACACCCCTAGTATATAAATAAATAATTGCACATTTTAGTACGTGTTAAACTGCCCATATTTTTCAGTCAAATGATGCTGGTGCGAATTATACACAAATCATTAAATGTTCAAGATCCTCCAACTGCAGTGAAATTGACCTTGTTGTGGAATTTATTGTTTTTAACATTTGTTGATTCAAGTTCTGTGTCAGCATTAAGGATGTCGTCTGTGTTCGTTGTCATTGTCAGCTAGTTTAACAGCTTTGTTGTGGTGTGGTACAGACAGCCACACCAGCACATGTTCAGTAAGCTAATATGAAGAGTACTGGCTGTCAGCAGGAACAAAGAGCTCCTGAAGGCAGTAACGTTAAACTGTGGGTTAACACCCTTTTGTTGCTCAATAAGTTTGAGACAAGCTTAAGCATGGTCATGCTCCTAACCTCAGTTTCCCAACAACAGCTCCAAGTAAACGGACTAAATGAGAGAAGTATTTTACATCCATTTTACATGAGAGGAAATGCAGCCTGAGCCGCCTGCAGAAGAAAGATGAGTCCAGCCATAGAAGCTGTTAAGTGTCAGAACATGAGAAGACTCTGGGGAAAATATGACAGCATGAAGGACGTACTGACAGTGTTCCCAGCCAGCTGCAGTGCTCTCCAGACTGTTTCAGCTTGTGGTTTGGATGGTGGAGTTTGGACAGCTTGTTACCCGCTGCTTATGAAAGCAGTGAGTAAGACACACAATGAATGAATCATGCTGGGATTTCTCCATTCAGAAATCTGTAGTCAGAACAAGTGAGTTCATAAAGCTTATTTCTAAAAAATAAAAAAAAACACTGAAGTTTTTCTAAAAAAAAAAAAAAAAAAAAACTAAATCGGTAACGTGTTCAACAGAAAATTGTTTTCCAGATGTTTGGTGATGGAGAAATTTCATTGGATGCGAATTTCATTGGAGGAACGCCATTTTAGTGGAGGATTCCGAAAATTTTTCACCTGTCTCAAATGTGTGACAAACTGCCCCAGGTCTCTTCAAAAAATGTATTTATTTTTATATGTTTACTTTTATTAATGTATTTATTTATTATTTTATTTTATTAATTTAGTTGATATTTAATTGTATTTTAATTCATTCCAGTCTTCTGGGGCTTTTCTTTTAAATTTTTAGGAGCGCAAACAGAAAATTTAGGGGCGCACACTGAAACCGCCTTGCAAAGCAAATATTCACATTTCCTCTCATTTTCACTGTATTAGTGATAAATACTTGAACAATAAATTCAGAAATTACAATGTTTAAAATTCAAATGTTTTGCAGTTGACATAACATTAAAAAAACCATCTTACTGGCTGCACGCATACAAAACAAGTAGAACTTGTCAAATCAAATCAGATCAGATTTGATTTTCACTTTGTAGTCGAAGCAGAGCGGCATCTTTGTCCCCACCATCCCCCATAGGACATGGTATGACTGGTCCATGTAGTTCCTGGCAATAAACAGCTTCAGGGACTGATGCTCCTCTCCAGCCACCGTTTACCCTCCTCAGTAAGAACAGCAGCTATTGGCTGTCCTACAAGTTGCTAATTAGCATCATCAGCCTGGTACATGTAGTTGTAATGGATGCTGCCATAAAGAGGGATGTAGTGGGAAAGGCAAAAATTGATAAAAAGACAACCTAAAAATGTTTAGAACAGCAAAAAATAAATAAATACACAAATAAAACTGTCAATATTTTCTTTCTTTTTTAGTTTAAGTATATTTTGTTTGCATTCACACCACAGCCGAGAAACGCGATTTTAGTGGATGGTTCCAAAAAATTTTTTTACCTGTCGCAAATGGGTGACAAACTGCTCCAGGCCTCTTTAAAAAATGTATTTATTTTTCCATATTTACTTTCATTAATGTTTTATTAATTATTTTATTTTATTACTTTTTGTGTTAATTTAGTTGATATTTAATTGTATTTTAATTCATTTCAGTCTTTTGGGGCTTTTTTTTTCTTAATTGTTTCCTATGTTTATTTAGTTATATATATTTGGAAATAAATTCAGGCGTTAAATGAAAAGATTTGTCCAGACTCCATGAATTATTTCACAATTTACTGCTCTGTAGAGGCTAAAAGACCAGAGTTCTTTACAACCTGTCATTGAGAAATATTTTGTCTCTTTGACGATTCTCTGATGGAGTTTGGGAGAAAGGGATGAGCTATGACTCATCCTGACTTGGAAAGACAAAACCTTTTGTTGATGCTCCTTTTATACCCAGTCTTGACACCCTAACCTGTTACCATTTCATCTGTATAACAACTCTTTTTGAATGTGTTGCTGCATCATATTTTGGATTTATTTACATTTTCTAAACAGGATTAATTTGTTCATTGAAGACTTTCTCTTTTATATCTTTTTGGGGTTTTGGACAAGCTAAGGACACTTAATTAATTTGTATACAGTATTACTAAGAGTAAAGCCAGATTTTGAAGGTCAGTAACAAAAGGCAAACTAACACAAAGATTTTTTTTTCCATATTCCCCACCTACAACCACACAACACATGCACACACAATCAATGCACATCATTTAGAGTCTGCTCAAAGGAGTGATGCTGCTTCATCGTCACATTATCAAAGACCGTAATTGAGGTCAAATGTGTCAAAGTGTTCAGACATTAAACCACTTTAGATGTAAATGTAATTATATGACAGTATGAGCATGATGAGCGCAAAACTAGCTGATTAACCCCTTATCAAGCGGGGTCATTTTGGCAAAAACACCTGTAATATGACCTCCAAATTAGAATTACTGCTGTTATTGAACCCTCTGGATTGTAAGTACAGGCTTGGGCTCTTTGTAAAGGTAACACTCTCTAGCAATCAGAATCCCTGTAAGTATTACTGATAGCTTGTGCTGTGGACCGAATTATTTTACTGGATTATATTCCCTAGGCCTGTACGGACAGAATGAGACCAATCTTGATGGGAAATATTGATGTTTGACCTATAGAGAGCCCTCAAAGGTATGGAAAGTCAACATTTAAACTTTCTGCTTTTCTGTAAAAAAGGCTTTAGTGTTAGCTCTGTGGTTGTTGTGTGTCAAGATGGTTTATATCATCGGAAAGACGAGACTTTGAGCTTTCATTTGATGTGTATATTGTGGGCATTCATGACGGAGGGGCTTGCACACATGGCTGCAGTGTTGTTGATTAGTAGTCATGTACCGGGACCGATACGTCTGCATCGTAAGAGGTTAATAATAAATGTGCTCAGATGGTTAATCTTCCATGATTAGAATCTGGTGACCACCCTGACTCCTAAAACCTTCATGAATTCAGTTCGTTCAGCACACTTTTTGTTCTTATTATTAGAGGAACAAAATTCCTCGTCTTTAACATGGCAAAGATTCAGAAGAATATTCCTCCAGTTTTATGTTGTTTACTCTTCCAAATCTATTTCACAGAAACTCGATACTTTTACTTTTATATCTGGTATCCAAAGAAGTATTTTCTTTCCTTCAGCATTTCGTTCTGCTGAGTAAATCCACACAGATCACCAGCTGCTGCCAGGAAGCAGCTTATATTCCAGGTAAGGTGCTCGGTTTCAGTGCCGTTAAATCTGCACCGACTGAGCTGAAAGCAGCTGAAAACCAACACCATGCTGACCTCCACAAAAGGCCAGAGAATCGGCTTTTCCCATCAAACCACACTGACGATCATCACTGCCAAGGCAGGTTAATACAGTTGGCCAGCGGCATGTCACAGAGAGCACACACACAGCCAGTTACTGATAAAGTTTATCTCAAACAGGTCAAACAGGATAAAGGAAACAGATCAGCATCTTTCAACTTTAATGTTTCACAAATGAAGACATAATAAAATCAGCTGGTGCAGATGTTTCGTTATTTAACAAAAACTAAACATACAGAACGTTGCTGTTGGGCGCAAACCTCTAATGTCCTAAACTGTTATTTTTCAAGAAATGAATAAAACTGTATGGTTTTATAATAATGGACATAATGTCATCAAACTTGGTATTGTGTTTTCCATCATATGTCTTTGGTTACATATTTGTACCAATAGTACTGATTTATGAAGGAAAAAAAATCACAAATTGGACATAGGAGGTTTGTGTTCGACAGCAGCGACCGTGTGTAAAAAAACTAAATCCGCCTCATGATCCAGCAGCTTGTAAAATCAGAAGTAATGGTTTTCTGTACGATGTTATCAGTCACATGGTTGTGGAGGAATTCTGGTCCACTCTCCCATTTGGACCTAAGACCTGTAGACACTAAAAACCTTTCAAAATAAACTCAAGATCCTTTTGTTTAAAAGGTTTTTGATTAATTATGTTTGGTTTTACTTTTTAAAACTTGGGGATGTTTAGAACAGATGGCGCCAAACTGGTCCATTTTGGAGACCTTTCCTAAAATGTTTGTACTAAAACCTTCAGAAATTTCTGTTTTACATATAGTACAAGGACTAGATGGAAGTTTAAAGTTACAACTCAACACGATTAGATAATCATGGAGTGTGTGGAGTTTGCATATTCTCCATATATATATATATATATATATACATATATATATGGGTATATATTTATATATAAACTGCTTTGTTGCAGCAGTATAGGTGCAGTAGCAGAAGCACGCCGGTAATAATAATACGAACACACAATAATAAGTAATAGTAAGTACAGTATATGGTCTGACAGGTATTCAAAAGAAATAAAATTACCAAGTAAAATGTCTTTACACTTGAACAAATATATAAATAAGGCAGCTTAGCCTCCTCCTTTCCTCCCACAGATAACATGGTGACCAAAATAAGATATTTCTATTATATTCCTGCAGTTTTAAAAGGATTCCCTTTATTAAGCAGTAAAGCCTAATTAGCCTGGTTGTAGTTACATGCATCCATAAGTACATCTATTTTATCATGATGTAGTTAAAATGTCACAGAATGTAGTTTTTATAGTATTTTGAAAGATTATACTCTTAAAAACTAACAAGCACTAATTAAAAGTTTTTAAGGAATGCACCGTTGAAAACCATCAACAGTAAATATTATAGTAAACCCTGTAATACTGAAAACGTTCCAGGATCATTCAGATGCTGTCAGATTATGTCTGAAGTGGAACTGAAGGACCGGCCCTCAGCTATGTACCAATAGGTGTCATACCTTTTATAATTAGTACCAGAGCCTTCAATGTACTGGGAGTTGCGACCTCTGTTGACTTTGTTGTAAGAGCGGCCACACGGGTCATGGAGCCTCCAGTAGTTCCAAACAAACCCGAGACGCTAGACTCAACTACGGAACAGACAGCAGCGATCAGGTTACTGAGGGTGGAAACTAAATAAACATATTATTACTGCACAGACACGCTTGTCACTGAATACATTATTATGTTAATGTTGATGTGATGATCAAGTCATGTTTGACAATAGACTAAATAAGTATAACCAGCACAACAATTTCAAACATTTTTGGAGAGAAATATTCATCTCAACCAACAAGCTAGCATTTATTAAAGACCAGACATGATGGACCTCATTAGCCTCTATATTTCTTACTGCTAACCGTCCTTTAGTAAGGTTAAATGATCAGCTTGTTACGGCTTACTTTCATCTAATTATTAAAGCCAGCGTGTGGTAGCATGTAATGTCCCAGCAGTATGGACTTAAAGTCAAAGACACAATGAAGACAACACCAAAGATCCTCTTCAGACAGAACTCTGTCTCTCAGCTGCTTTTCAATGGTTTGTCCAAAGTCCAAAATCTGCACAGTCTCGCTTAAGCTCGAGAAAAAAAAAAACTTGATCATGCTTAGCTTATGTTCTTCCTTTTTGTCTTTTTATTTTAAATTATGCTTCATATATTCTTATGTTTTTAATGTCTTTGTAAAAACCTTTGAATCACCATGTTGTTGAATTGTGCTGTAAAAATAAAGTTGCTTTACTTTGAATGTAAAAGGAAAAGTCTCACTGAGCAACACCTTGGTGTAATTAAAAACTCACCTGACCTACTGGTGGAACCGGGGTGGGACTGACAACAACAGGACAAGAAAACAAGAGAAACCTTTCAAAAAACTAACTTTTTAATGACATAAGACAACAGAACAAGACAATAAAGTAAATAAATCAGTTTCAGTAGCATAATGAAATGAGAAAAATAAACCTTGGGGAAGGAAAAATGAAAAAGTGATGGATGTTCCTACCTGCTGCTCCTGAATAAAGATTTTTTTTTTTAAATTTGACAGTAATGGCTAAATTAGCAACAGAACATAAATGTAGAACATGAGCTAATATCAATGAGTGTTACTAAATCAGGAACAATGCAGTTTTAATAAATATTTAAACAGTTTAAATAAAATTTAATGGAGAAAAGTCAGTAGGCTCTGGATAATTACCTAACAACCACTCAGTGATTTTCTATTATATGTACTGGTCATATATAACATTTTACAGACAAGAAAACAGTCAGTCATGGTGAACTGTGCAGCATTTGGATGCTCCAACCAGACTAAGAGGCTTCCCAATGTATGGATTCCCAAGGGACCCAGAACGGAGGAAGAGGTGGCTTGTAACGGCCGGCAGGAAGGATTTTAATACAGCTGCACGAAGAAGCAACAATAAGAAACTGTGTGAGGTTCGTTATGTTTACTGAGTGACAGAACAATACCTTTTTTATTAATTTTTAATATGTTTCCACTAACCTAAGTCATATTGAACATTGAAACTATATGAATCTATGAATAAGACTTGATCAGTACACTAAAATAAAATAAAAAAGTCTGTGACCACACTTATTCGAACTAAACAAAAAAGCTGGGAGGCCATGAGGTAAAAGGACAATATCTATAACATACAAAAACAAAATATATTTAAACAAAAACTTATCGTATTGAACAGACATAATTATTTTATTGCAGGACGTCTAACAAAATGTACATGCATTTCCGTGACTTATAAGACTGA